>NC_143579.1:22971271-23137795 GCF_048544385.1 Mastigoproctus giganteus | reverse complement strand
CCTTGCCCCCAGTTTATAAAAGGCATCACCATTACTAAGACTAGACAACCATTTAAAAGTACTTATTTCCCTAATCAACCATTTGAAAAACCTCCAGGGTTACATCATGTTACGAACATTATTGGGATATAAACAACAATTTAAAAACATATCAATAAAACAATTAGATTTTAACAAAATACAGAGATTCCTTTAGAATAATTTTGAAATTCATTATAAAGTCTCCCCTCCTGTTCAGGGGAGACTTTATAATAAAACACACAACGTCCCATATTAAGCAACCACCATCATCTGCTTAGATAGTGAGCACCATGCACGAGAGATACATGGACTCGTGTTGCTTTCTCCACAAACGAAGGCATCCATCGACGTGTTGAACCAAGTATTTAGATTCTTCCGACCAGAACACTCGTTTCCAGTCCTACAGTGTCCAACCTGCGCGTTGTTGACACTACAGAATTCACCATCGACAATGATCAGTCGTGTGGACAGAGTGTCTCTTGGGTCGTCTGCTGTGGAATCCCATACGTCTAAGTGTGCGGTACATCCTCATTTGGGATATCGTTCTTACATTCCCCATTTGCTGTACCTATCGCTATCCCACGAACGTCCAACTTGAGTAATCTTTTACAGTTCCGCCGTTTGGGGTTGGTTTGACCCATTCTAAACCATTCTTTCTGCACCTTAACCACAAAGGGCCGTGAGCAAACAACAAGATGTACCGTCTCCAATATGGAAGCACCCGACGCACGAGCTCCAACAATCATTTCCTTTTGAAACTCCGTGATATCTTTACCACGTCCCATAACTGCTACTTTATCACTTTGACTTGCACGAGAGGATGCAAATTATCACTGCCCTAGCGTACGACGCTGTTCGGCTTTTTATACCGCGAGCTATGCTGCATAGTCCATTATGGATGGGGTGGTCACAATTCAGTGATCACTGAGTGTATATTCATATTCATGAACTTCAATATCCGCCTGGAATAAGTCACTTTACCCATAGTTCTAATTTAAGAAAGTGACTGAAATTTATGCATCTGACAACCTTTATGACACTTTCTCCCACTCTCATATGTGTCTTCAACTTCGAGACTGCACAATTAAACCCCTCTGTACCCGCCCCCACCATCTAACTCGAAATGTGAACCTAATTAATAACTCGATATTTTCTGGGATTCTGAAACTTTCAAAATATAATGAATTTTCCATTTCTTAAACTCTTCGAAGCAGCTGTTTGCCATCTTATAGAATTCGTGTGTCTGAATTTTAATTTTTATATAATACGAAAGCGAACACAAATTTCATTACTTTATAAACTCAATTTCACATAAAAAAAGAAAAAAAAAACACCCAAAATCTTTCCAATGGTGCACAACTACTTAAACCAAGTTTCCTGTTTCCAATACATATAGCATTCATTTGCTCTCCAAGTAATGTGATTTAGTTCTACACCAAATCCGCCCCCCCGTTCTCCTTTCCTTTCTGCTTGCTTGTAATAAAATTCCAAGTTTGGCTCTTTCCTTTACAAACATTTCTTCTTCTTGTTATTTTTTTTTTCTTTTGGAGTTCCTGATAGCTTCAAAGTTAATTCATGTACTTTGCATTTTACGGCAGGATTTTCAATAAAAATCACCCCAACAACAGAACGAAACGTTTCTAATGGCAACTCTCTTAAATGAGTTTCTTAACTATACGGGTCCCCTCCCCCAAGTTTCAGTTCAGTAATTCTTGAGGGGATCTTAAACTAAGAAGTACTGACCAATATATACTTATGAAAAGAATAGTTCTAATTAGGTATAATCCAAAGAATTCAACAATAGTTATTTCTGACTTTTTAATGGAATTTAGGACACTTAAATATACTACGTTGTAAAAATTATTGGTAATACAGAAATAAATGAACGGTAATGGTTGTTAAGGATACAGCCAGGAATAGAGTTTTAGTAGTGAGAGGGAAGGGGGAAGGCACTGTTTAGCTGCACCTGTATGAATTCTAAAGATGGTCAATGCAATAGGCATGACTAATAGAAGTAGGTGGTTGGTCGGATTGCTGGCCAGAACATTCTGGAAACTTTGGAACAAAATGACGTCCTCCGCTATGAACATAGTACCGTCCAATCGGAACGAATCCAAGAAAGGGGTACAAGGGCCGACGACCGAATTAGGAGGAAGTTTCTGAAAATTGGGGAAAGTGATTGGCCAGAGAGTAAAGTTGAGAGGAACAAAGAAAAAGGAAAGAAAAATAAACGAGGGAGAGAAAAAAGTTGAGTCGAAGGGAGAAAGAGAACGGTCTTGAGAGGGTGCGGTGGTCAGGTTAGGGATGCAGCTATGTAAGTGGGATTAACCTTGGGAAAAAGGGTATGATCAAAAATGCAGCAAGGTGCAGCAGGGAAAAGAAGACAAACAGAGAGAAAAGAAAGGAATGAGCATTATAGTGAAGCAATGGAAGGCCCGAGAAATTCTACTTGTGTGTGGAAGAGAAATTCTGAACAAGAGAAGCCCAACCCATACCACACAGCAACCTCTAGGAAGATCGCTAATCATAGCAGCCTGTAGGAGAGGACCTTGACGAGGGAACGAAGGAAAGTGTAGCAAAGACATCGAAAGTAAGTCCTTTTTTTTGATGTTTAAGGAAACGTAAAATATGGGAAAAGACTGATGGACCTTTCCGTTGCTGGAATTTGTACTGAACGAAGGAATAAGTAATAATAACTAATAGATTTAAATCCAGGGAGCGACTTTGAAAAAAAAATAATGGTAGACAATGACATAATGGGATGTGTAAGCCCTGTTTGAAATGAAGGCATTGGTTAGTTAAGGATTTGTAATTTTGAATCATTATCAGAGAAGTTTAGAGACAACGAGAAAGTTAAGTCATCCTAGAAATAAACTATGTAAGAATAATATATAGATTCTGAAGTACCAATCAATAAGCAT
The DNA here is from genome assembly GCF_048544385.1 of Mastigoproctus giganteus. Taxonomy (NCBI): domain Eukaryota; kingdom Metazoa; phylum Arthropoda; class Arachnida; order Uropygi; family Thelyphonidae; genus Mastigoproctus; species Mastigoproctus giganteus. The sequence continues at coordinate 23,134,853 of NC_143579.1, read as the reverse complement.
AAGGGATTGAGAGAGAGAGAGATTGGGTCACTTAAACCATAATCTTGTAATTGTAAGGCTATTAGGGCTATATATGCATACTAATGAATTTGATAGCATTCAGAGGTGTAATGAATTTGATAGCATTCAGAGGTGTAATGAATTTGATTTGAGAGGTTTGTGCTCCAGAACCATAAGTCTGCATAGTAGATCTAAAGGGCCATATGTATATGTGTAAATATATAAGTAATATAAATATTAAATCATGAGTAAGGGAACTAGATGAAGGATGAATCATCTATGGCGGTAATTTTATTCCAGGACAGAAATGTACTCGTGTAGTAGGTATAGAACGAATTGTAAGTAAATTGTATACAGGGTGTCTCAAAAATATTGGTACAAACGTTTAGGGGAGGTAGATAACATCTAAAGGAATGTGAATCGCATAGGAACCCATAACCGGGAACGTCACGAGAAAGTAGTAGCAGAGGCACAAGAAGCAGAAATGACACAAGACAGTAATTAGTGGCAAACATTTATTTGACATAATATTAACAATGGAGTACGAGATGGATGCATTTCATGATGTTACAACAGATGCTCGAAGGTTCCACCACGAGACGCGATGCATGCGTGACACCGACGCAGCATGGATTGGCGGACACAGTCGAACACACCTGGAGTTTCTTTGACAGCAGCAGCAGCGTAGATGAGTCTCGCCACGAGATCCATTACAGTCTCCACAGGCGATTCATACACGATAGATTTGAGGGGCCCCCACAGAAAGAAATCAAGGCTCGATAAATCAGGTGAGCGTGGGGGCAGGCAACGGATCCACCACGGCCAATCCATCGACGCCCAAAACGCCTGTTCAAATGGTCACGAACAGACCTTCCATAATGGGCAGGCGCCCCGTCATGTTGAAACCAAATGTTGCGTCTCACATTTGCTGGAAAATCGTCAAGTAACCCTGGTAGAACTTGTTCAAGAAAGATCCGATATTTAGCGGAGTTCATGCGGGATGGTAACAGGTATGGGCCGACTAAGCAGTCACCGACCATACCCACCCACACATTTATTGCGAAGCGATGTTGTGCCGCATGGGGGCGCACACCGTATGGGCCCTCTGCTAATACATACATTAGGTGTATGTCTGCCAGCTCACATTTCGTATATCGATGCATGCTCTTCGTGTGACGACTACTGCTTGAATGAGTAAACCAGAAATCTTCCCTCTCCCGAACTGATGAACAGCGTCGTGTACCGACTTACGGTGACGTTTCCGGTAATGGGTTCCTATTTGATTCACATTCCTTTAGATGTTACCTACCTCCCCTAAAGGTTTGTACCAATATTTTTGAGACACCCTGTATATGTCTGTTCAATGTTATATACACACTGTGCTGTCACTTTATTAGGTACACCTACCCAGCAGCGTGTTGAGCCTCCTTTAGCCTTCAAAAGAGCCTGAATTCCTCTAGGCATGGATTGAAAAAGATGCTGAAAAAGTTGTGCAGGAATGGAGTACCATGCAGACATGAGTGTGTCACGCATTTCCTTCAGATTCAACAGAGGTGTAGGCCAGCTTATCCCAAAGATGCTCAATAGGATTGAGATCCGCGAACTGAGTGGGCCACTGCACTAAAGAAAACTCATTTTCATGTTTCTGGAACCATTCCATAGTGATTCACTTGGTCAGCAACGATGTTTAGGTACGATGTGGCATTCAGACGTGAATCTATGTCTGAATGCCAACGTGTGGACCCAAAGTGTGCCAAGAAAACATTCCCCACACCATAACACTGCCCCACCACCTTGCACAGTAGTTGTCAGCCCTGATGGGTTCATGGATTTATGGACCCGTCAAATTGTTTTCGCCAAATTTTGAGCCTTCCATCAACATGATGCACTAGGAACTTCGACTCGTCAGACCAAGCAACTGTTTTCCAATCCTCGATAGTCCAGTGCTGGTGTTGCTGTGCCCACAGGAGGCGTTCTCTCTTGTTCTTCATTGATAACAAAGGTAAGCGATGTGGCCGTCGGCAGTTGTAGCCCATTCGCGACAAAGTGCGACTAGTGGTTCGTTGCGATATTTTGTTCTGCGCACCAAGGTTGTATTCTGACGTGATGTGCGACATTGTGGCCAGTCTGTTTGCTTGCACAATTCTAGCCATCATCCTCTGACCTCTCTCATCAACAAGCGATTTTCCTCTACAGGGGTGCCATTGAGAGGATGTTTTCTGTTCGTTGCACCATTCTCGATACACCCTTGAAACTGTGGTGCGTGAAAAGTTCAGAACTGACGTTTCAAAGATGCTTTGTCCAGCACGTCTACACCTACTACCATGCCACGTTCCAAGGCCGTTAGATCACCCTTTTCCCCATTCTTGCTACGGTTTGTACGCTTAACTGATACTAGAAAGGTACTGATACTGCTGAATTTATAATCACAACTGTGGTCATGTGAATTGCAACATTGTGGGGCAAACCATTTGTGTGCACAGCAAGGGTGTACCTAATAAAGTGACAGCACAGTGTATGAATCCTTTTTTTTGAAATGGAAATTAAATCTTTGTTTTACTTTTGATTACCATGTCCATGGAGTCCTTTACTCAAAGAGAACAACACACAGCTCGAAAACACTATGCTGATACCATCTTGGCTGGGAAACAAAGAAGAAAAAAACTCAGAAACTGGAAACTTCTGATCTAAGTACGTAGTCAGGTTGCGTGTGCACTGATCCTATTTTTGAATTTGAATTAAAAAAAAAAAAAAATAGATTAGAAGTAAGTTCCCACAATTGGCGATAGCCAGCAAGGATCATCCCCACACTACAACTGTCTTTCCTCATTTTCAATTTATGTCCCCTCAGGTTCGTAATTTCAGCAAGAGGAAGAATCCCCTCAGAATTGAGCTTTCTCAACCCATTCAAGGCCTTATACTCCTCAATCAGATCACCTCGCAGGGGCCTTGTCTCCAGACGCTACAATTTGCAGAACTTAATCCTTTCAATCCTTTCTTCGTAAGACCACCCTTTTGCTCCCCTCACCAATCTCGTTGCCCTTCTTTGTACTCGTTCTAACAACTCTACATCCTTCCTAAAATGAGGTCTCCAGACCTGTACGCAGTACTCAAGGCGTGGCCTTCCTATTGCCTTATACAAAGGGATTATCACCTATTTTCCCTACTAGCAAAATTCCTGCGTATCATTGATAATATCCCATGACCTGCTATGGCAGCCTGTCTGCACTGTCAGAAATTTTCATATCTGACTGCAAAATTACTCCCAGGCCTTTTTCATTTTCTACCACCTTAAGTGTAGTACCACACCGTTGGTACGTTTCTCTGGGGTTACTTCTACTGATATGCAGTACTTTGCATTTGTCAAGGTTAAACTTCACTTGCCACTTCTCAGCCCATTTACCCAAATTATCTAGATCCTGTTGCAGTAGCACACTGCCATTGCTGTCATTAACAATCCTTCCAACCTTTGTATCATCTGCAAACTTTGACATTAAACCTGATATACCTTCATCAATATCATTGATAAATATACAATACAACGCCGAACCCTGGAGGACTCTACTAACATTAGCCCACGAAGAGAAGCGTCCATTGATTACCACTCTCTGTCTTCTCCAACTCAACCATCCTTTTATCCATTGTAGCAACTTTCCCTTATTACTATACTGATCCAATTTGTAGAATAGTCTTTCGTACTCAACAGTGTCAAAAGCTTTCCTGAAATCTAAGTATATGATGTCAAAATTATTTTTTGCATCCAGTTCCTTTGTAACCACATCATAGTATCCAATCAAATTTGTCAGACAAGACTTTCCCCTAACAAACCCATGCTGTGTTCTCAGTTCGTGCATGTATAACTTGTTACTTTTTGAGGATCTCGTTTTTTGTTATCAGTTTACTAAATTGATCAATTGGTAACAAGGTTGAAGAAGATGCATATTTTTTTTCCTCGTTTTCACAGGGTAAATGTCCAAAGATTTAATGATATTAATTTTTAAAAGTGTACCTTACTTATGAATCATCCTGTATATTTACATTAAGTCCAATTAATAATATAACATCCAAGGCAAAGCAATTCAAATAGGACGTTTAATACTTTTGAATGGCGGTGTGTATACACAGAATTCGATAAATGACTTTCTCAATATCCACGAAAGAGCTTGATCGATGGGGTCAGACATTCTGCTTGAAGTTTTTAGTTCATCAATAATGTCATTTCTACGGTAATGAAATATATTCGGATGGAAAGAGAGAAAAAAACAAACAAAAGTACCTTTTTTCTTCACGTCTAACTTCTATCCCTCTCTAGCAAGGTGACCGTTAATATTCTTGATAATTAATCATCGCCATTAATTAAATAATTAATTAAACACTTCCTTGAGTAATTAATTAGTGAGCTTTTATGGAAAGATGCTTTGAAAATTTGCAAAAAAAAAAAAAAACCCTTTGAAGAGTTTTACTTATGAAATATTAAATTTGAACATTCCTATATAATGAAGTTAGTATTTCTATAATTTATTTTTGAATTATTAATAAAAATTTACTATAAATATTAAAGACATTTTTAATCTATAGATATTATTTTAAGATTTCATAAACATTTCTTTTATTTTTGTAACTTTAGTTAAAACACCAAATAAATTTTATAATGAACTATAATAAGATGACTCTCACAGTAAAAAACTCTCGAACCGGATGCACAACAATTTAAATGCGAAATCACACTCTGGAACCAAGAATTTAAATCCGAATAACATTCTTGAAACTAAAAATGGATGCTGGAATTAAATTTATCGAACAATGCATCTTTGATGCTAAATATTTGAAAATTTATTTTGAAATTTAACTAAGTGCTGTTGTTTCCTTATATTGCATAATTTTTTGTGTCATTTCCAATATATACTTCGCAACCAGCTGATTTAATATAAGAGAAACATCTTTTTTTTTTTGCATCAATATTTACATATATCGATCGATGTCAATAAACTCTTTAATATTCCACACGGTTCAATTTAGAAGCGACTATTTGATTCGTTCAAACGTGAAACACTAATGAGAGCTCTAGAGAGAGCTAGAAACTCACTTTTCAAGACCATAAAAAGAGATAAAAACTTTTCAAAATATAAAAAAGCCATTTCAAGGGTTATAGGAAACGAAATGTTTTTATGAAGTAATAGATAGTGTGAAGTGATAGTTGGGATTTTCCATCAAAAACTTCCTACTTCTCTCTCTTTAGAAATTATCCCACAAATATCGAATGTGTTGGGAATTTAAATTTATTGGAATACTTATTATGTATAAATCATCATTTAAAAGCAGCTGATTTTTTTTTTTTTTTTTTTTTTTGCTGAAAAGAGACATTCTAATAAAACCAATGATATTTTTTGTGTGAATTTTATTTTATAATAAATGACTGGGCTGGAATTTATCTTCCCGAGGGACAGGGGATGGAGAAGCCCTATCCGATGTCATATATTTAAACAAAGCACATCAGCACAGCATGTAATAAAGCTATTACCCTCTAACTGACAGGGATCCCCTTTCCAAATGTGACGTGGACGAAGGCTGACATTAGACCACCAGAAATTGGACAAGGCCAGACAGTCTGTGATACTAAATCGTGTAGAGTTTAGTGGCGCTTATGTTATGAATTTTTCATGAGATGTGTGTTTAGTTTTGCGTGCTGGGGGAAAGAAGGGAAAGGATAGAGAGGAAGGGGGAGTACGGACACACTTCATAGGCAGATCTGTCTTTTTTTCCCTTCTAGTTCAGTCGACCAATTTTCTGTATTACGCGAGGTCAAATCTACAATTGATGGCGTTGGGATAATTTCGTGATTCATGCGTGTCCCCCGTTCGCTACACGGTGGGGGGGGGGGATGAAGCAAGCAGAAAGATCGAAGTTGTAGTACAAGTAAGCCAGAATACTGCAAAGGGCCGAGGAGTTGGTAATTTATGATGAAATCGCTTAGACAAAACATGATTGATGGAGAGAGAGGAATGGAGACTAGCTTCCATAGTTTAGACTCAATGAAAGAACCCGAACATTCCGTAGTCGGTTTCGTGCGATTTCCTTTAGATTAATATTCCACCCTCTGTTCTCTTTTGCGGGTGAGGAAGATAGTTTTGCGATGCCATGAAAGGGTCCTTCAACGTTCGAAGATGCGAGCGGAGCAGGGCATCTAATTGCACGCTATGCTGTCTCTACTATTGCCTCACATCTCTAGCACTCAAATATTAATTGCCGACGTTTCGTGGGGGTGGGGTGAACCTCTTGAGCACGTGGTAATGCTCACGGTCTGGATGAGCAATCCTGTTAGGCGTTTTTTTTTTCCTTTTTCTTTTTTAGTGCTTAGAAAGCTCACCTCGGAAGAGTAAGTTTTCACAACACAGATTTGGCGTGTTGTCCCACGCGCGCGCACACAGCGATCAGCTAAGCACATGTGTCAGTCTGGCTAAGAGCCAAGATTTATCTCGGAAGTGTCGTGGTGTTTTATTCTTCTCTACGTAATCCTTATTTTTCTTTCTTTTCCGAGTGGGTGGGATCGAATTTCTTCTTTTTTTTTTTTTTTGTCAACTTATATGTAGCAGAACAACGAAGATGGCTGGAGGGAGGCGAGGGGGGATGTTACTTGATACCGTTCCATAATATCTAGTCCCATCTTCCCAAAAGTAATCCACATCCAGGGATGTCTTATGTTGAAAATCCTCGTAACTTAAGAACACCATCTCAGTTCCTAATGCTTTTTGTCAGCTACTAAATGCAGCTTTCGTTACAAATTTTTACCATTTTCGAAGTAAAGTAGATCTCTTTTTGCTTGTTTTACATGTTCGCATTACACTTTTGTGGCTGCTATCCAATTTCCCCTGATCGTTATTAGCCAATATGATCCCCCGTGGGGATAAATAAATCCCCCAGAAACCGTTTCTCTTTTAATTTCTCGATAAATTCCAAAAGGATTTAAGCAACGATCATCGGATAATTTCGTGGTGATTTAAACAATCGAACAGATCCTATAAGTAACAGCAGAGCAACATTGTCAGTTGTTGCTAATTTCGTGTTGATTTGCATAATCTGCACTCCTGAACATCATACAATCTCACAATAACCATCATTATCGTCACCATGACAACCATCTGTGGTTTGCTGATTTCGTGTCGATGACTGTCAGTCTACTTCGATGTCGTTACCATAGCAACTTCGAACTTGTTCAATCCTTTTGTTTGATGATCAAGTTGCAAATTTGTACTTATACAGATACACTATTGATGTATATGTGTTCATTAAACCTCTATTACCTTTGTTTCCTTATTAGGAGCCTAACGTCTTGCTCATTTAATTTCATATTAAGAAAATATCTCTCTGGAAGGACTCCACCTACCAATCATGAGTCATTATACTCCAGAAGCTGAAGGAGATGTGGCCAGCCGTTCTTCTAAGGTTTTTTCTAACATCGATTTTTATTCCTTTTTTTTTTCTGGAACTACAACACTACAATGGAGTGCCAGACATAACGCGATGACGTCACACTTCATTGTTTATTAGTTTAGTCAATGTTCTGCGATATATTTTGGTGTTTTTGCTGATAACTGATTAAAAGATACACAAAGAAAATAAATAAAATGTTTTAAGCAGATTTATTATTAATTATATTTTAATAAAATGTTTTAATTTAAAACTCAATTTTGCTAGTGCTATTGTAGGATATAATTGTAGGAAAAAGGTTATTTACATACGTAACATTTTTGTTAAAAATGATATTTTCTTTTGATAACTAGTCTTGAGTGTGCGTTGTGTGATAATTTTAGAGATATTCACTGGTCAGTCTCTACACAAACTTTTGGATAACAAAAATAGGAAAGTAATAAAGGACAGAAAGAGACAGGCAAAAGAGAAAGAGACAAATGCATTTTTCAAGGACACTTGCACAGTTAAGTACATTTCACTGATGTTACCACTTTGTTTGCTATCTCCTATAAAAGTATGTCACCATTGTATTGTAATTAGAAAGGCAAGAGAGAAGGAAGAATAAATAAAATATTAAATAAAATTTAGGCAGTACATGGAAAAAGTAAAAAAACAGAAAGTATGTAAAATATAAAAGGGATGGAAAGAATGAAATGGATAGAAAGAAAAGGGAAAAAGAGAAGAACAATAAACTGGCAGAGAGAAGGTAAGAAAGAACGGAAAGGAAGAATGAAAACACTGAAATAGTGGGCGAGTGAACATCAACAACAAACAAGAAAAGACCGAAGGTGGGAAAAATTATACGGATGGAAAGAAAGGAAAATAAATGGATATAAATAAAACAGAAAGAACAAAAAAAAAAAAAGACAGATAGAAAGGAATAAAAGAAAAGGCGAAAATAGTGGGGAAGTAAACATCAACAACAAACAAGAAAAGACAGAAGGCGAGAAAAAATAAAGGGATGGAAAGAAATAAAAGAGAGGAAAAATAAGTTGATGGAATGATAAAAGGAGGATAGAGAGGAAAAATGAGTTGATGGAAAGAAAAAAGGAGGATAGAGAGGAAAAATAAAGGGATGGACAGAAACGAAAATGAATGTATACAAACGAAACATAAAGAACGAAAAGGCAGAAAGAAAAATAAACAGATGAACAGAAAAAGAAAGAAGAGGCAATAAGAGAGAAAAATATATCAGACAGACAAAAAGAAAGAAAGAATGAGTGGAAAAATAAACAGTCGGAAAGAAAAGAGGAAAAATAAACGGATGGAAAGAAAAAAGGAGGATAAAGAGGAAAAATAAACGGATGGAAAGAAAAAAGGAGGATAAAGAGAAAAAATAAACGGACGGAAAGAAAAAATAAAGGGATGGACAGAAACAAAAATAAATAGATACAAACGAAACATAAAGAACGAAAAGGCAGAAAGAAAAATAAACAGATGAACAGAAAAAGAAAGAAGAAACAGTAAGAGATGGAAATATATTAGATGAAAAGAAATAAGAAAGAAATTGCAGCATGAGTGGAAAGTTAAATGAATAGAAAGGAAGAATGTATAGAGGGAAATATATATACGCTTATTTATAGACAGATCGAAAGAGAGATGAAGATGATGTATTGATTGTTGGAGAGAGAGAGAGAGAGAGAGAGAGAGAGGGGGGGGCTGCAGTATATTGCTAGAGAGAAAAAAGCTAATAATTGAAGGAAAGAGCAAAATAGTCATTCTACTTATACAGATGACTACAAAAAGATCTGAATCGCTAAGAACTTTAACAATAGGGTTGAATGATCCCTCCACGGGCAAAAAACAAGAATGATAGACAGACAGGGCGGCATTTTTTGTTACAAACCCTTGAGATATATGCGCCGAATTTTATTTAACGAAACTTTCTCAATTCAGAAAACTATTACAGAGCCGAGCGCACTGATTCTTCAGTTCTAATCAAAGTCTGAATTAACGATCTCCTGCCAAATATTTGACACAAATTGATAAAACAGCGCACATCACACTGCAGCAAGAAATCGCGTAATTAGAGAAAAGTTAGAATGAAAGCTAATCAAAGTTAATGGACTTTGGGTGCTTCTTAATCGATAACCGCGGAACAAAAATATCGAACGATATTTGAAAGTGAAAATGACGGAGTGAAACCGCGAAGAAATAAATAGAAAAGTCACGAAGGAAACAGTATTCTTATATTAAAAAAAATTACGTCACACTTCCTTATATATAAGTTTAATTTTCTGATTTAATAGCTACCAAAAATCAAAGTTTCTTTAAAATGGTGACCACGTAGGTGTTCCTTTAAATTTTGAAACACGTAGAAGTCGCACAGAGTCGGTTAGACCTGCAAGACTCGGCAAATATTTAATGACGTCACATAATGGGCGTAGATGCAAAATACGTCATAAACACGTCACAGCTTCCTCAGCAATATTATCTAGATTGCTTGGCCGCTCATAAATAAGCCCATTTTGCATGAACCCTTCGATTTTTCTTGTTAGAATTCACAGTGAATAGGAAAACAAAGGAAGTTGTGCTAAATTATTCAGAAAAAACAATACAACATACGGGGCCCTTTCCGAAAAATATATTTCCTCGAAAGCAGTTGGAAGCGTATCGCATAATACGATTATAAATAAGAAAATAGATAATGCTTTATCCAATAATTGAATTTTTTTTTCTTTCTCTATCTGCTTCTCCTTTTATTTTTATGATTAATCTTCCAGCCTTGGAATACGAAGTCAAAAATAATACTGAATTCAGAGACATGCGGGTTTGCAGTATTCCCAGAACGTCAGAATTTAATAATAAGGGGAACTCGCCCCACAAAATTATTATTAAAGACAAGCAATCGCCAGAGAGCGAACAAAACTAGAGATAGATTGAGAGAGAGAAGAGGAAGTTTGGTACGCTGAAAGGAAATGTATGGATCAGGCAATTGATGCTATCCAAGCAGACGATTTGTTTGAAATATCGAACTAATTTTTGGATAGCTTGGAACCCAGCTGCGCTAAAAACATTAAGCCTTCTTGGAGAGTGAACTAAGTTTTTATTTTGTTGGACCTAATCCAAAATATTAACAGACACAGGATTATAAGCTCGCTATCAAAAATTAGAATATACACTTAGTGGCCATTTTATTAGGTGCACCTTTATAATAAAGAGTTAGGTGCCGGCCCCTATCGCAGAAGACGATATCAAAGTAATCAACCAACTAATATGTACTTTAGCTACCAGAAAACAGCAAATGTGGACTGATGTTTTTAAACAGAAAATGTTTAACCAAAGAGAGAGAGAGAGAGGAAGAGAGAGAGAGGGAGATTATTTTCTGTGGCAAATCGATGTTGGCAGAATGGAACACGAACGATAGATCGTTCTGATATAATTATAAATAAATGAGGACCTAGAGAAGAACCTTATGGGCCACCGCTTGAAACATTGAAAGTAAATGAAGTCTCACCTTCAACAATTGCTCATAAATGTCGACTTTTGTTGTTGTAGGAGCATCATCAACTTGGGTCATATTGCGTTTATATAATATGTGTGACCCTCTTGAGTAACACAATTGGTAGAATGGCCGTCCTCCCCACATCGGGTGGAAAAGACCTCAGTTATTGTCCCTTCGATAACGTGGGGAATTTTTATGGGCCTTTTTTCATAACCTGGTTGAGTTAGTCGGTCTTAGGCGGGGGGTAGCATGGTTTTTACTTCTGGAAAATTGGGTTTTTCATCCAGCAAACAAAAAATCAACCACAGAAGAATAGACGCAATTTACAGACAATGTACACGGAGCAATATGGCCATAGTAGCATGATGCTCCTTAAACCCCACAACAACAATGTCTGTAAATTACGTGTGTTTTGTTGTTGATTTGCTGTTTGGTGGATGAAAAACCCGAGTTTCCGAGAGATAAAACCATGCCAGAGACCGACTAAATCAGTCACATTGCTAAAAAATTCCTTACGTCATCGAAGGGACTTCAACTGAGGTCTTTACCACCTGTTGGGGGGAGGACGAGGGCCCTACCAACTGTAGTACCCTAGAGAGTCCCACCAACGAGGGCAAATGATGATTATTAAGAAGTCACTCAAGGAGATTCAGTAAATTGAAACACATACCATAGAAAGAAATTTTAAATGGTTGAAGATCACGATGAAAAGAATCAAAAGCATGTTTGCTGTTATCGAGGTTACTATGTACAAAGAATAAATATGGAGAGACTGGAGAGAGTTAATATTTAGGAAGAGAACCGTGTTGGGTCACTGCTACCAATATTTGAGATAATTGGAAACGTTTCAGAAATTATGGCGATGATATTGAATATGGTGGAGGGATGGTAAGTGATGACATCCGTTGTATCTCACTTTCTTTTGTAAATTGGAATTATGTGAATGCTTTGCAAGAGAAAGGATAAGTCCTGCCAAGAGAGTAGGCAACAAAAGTGGCTAGAACAGGAACAAAAGAGTTTCATTTCTTGAAAGGGGAGACAGGAAGATCATCTGGATCAGGAGGAGGAGAACATTGCAGTTACACTTAAGTAAACTTATGCCGAGATGACGCTTTTGCAACAATTTCATAATCCACTGAAGAATAAATAAGTTCGGTGGTATGTGTCTCAATCGACCTTTGTACGTATTACAGTTAACCCACACGTGGGGACCTTTCAGCAGGAGCTGCCTCGGTACTGCAGTACTCTAAATAAATAAAAAATAATCCTACAAAGAGCAAAACAAAATGAAGATCAAGTTAGGAACCTGCATGACAACTTATTGGTTTCAGCATTCCTTTTGTAATTGAAACACTTGTAAAAACTTTTGAAATACATCCTAGAGTATCTTACCAACAATAGAAGCAGCACGTGCGAGTTGAATCTGAGTTTTCTTTTAATTTTTCCTCCATTTTTTTAGGGTTCTCTTTCCATCCTCATTAAACAATGACAAGAGATGGGATTGTAAAGAGCACATTCGACGGAATGTCAAAATTAATTATGGACACTTCTTCACAAAAGACAGCCGTTTCATTCTTAAATCCTAAACAAAAAGAGTAATTAGGGAATAGAAGTAGACAACTTTATGATGCAACAACAAAAATAAGAATATCGCGATCCTCTTCAACAACGCGTTAAGTATTTTTGGGTTACAACGTCCTCTTATTAATTGCATTTCTTGTGCAATATACCATTCAGAAGTGAATCATCCATCGTTTCGTTTGGCCGTTGAAGTCTAGGCACGCGAATGGTGCATTCTAAGCGGATATCCTAAGAATGTTAGGAAACTACTTGAAAATTGCATCCAGGCGTTCCACTCCTTTTCATTCTTGGCTGGCTCTATTACGTGAAACCATTAAAATAATAATCATAGCTTGTGTCTTGAGAGCGTCTGTCTCCTTAGCATTTTCAGCCAGGCGCTGTTTATTCGCGAAAACTAATTTTCGTGGAGGCATTCACTCATCCCTTCTCTAGCTCTTTTCTTGACAGCGCTTTGTTGTCTGTATAATTAGATTTTTCCACTTTGTTCCATCTCTTGATGTAATTGTCTCCGTTTTCCATTTCCTATAGCAGTTTAGGCAACATCTTATTTTCTCCACTACGTCAGTTATTAGCACCAAAATTAAAGCATCTCTTCCATTCTTACTCTTACTATCCATTCCTGATGACTTCCAATCTTTCTGTCTCTCTCTATTAGTGTTTTTTTTTTCGTTCATCTTGCCTAATTTAACATTTATACTTTTTTTTTTTCTTTCTAGGTGACCATTTCTTTTGTCACCTCATCTTAAAATGGAAGTATACGAAGATTTAAATAAATACTAAAGAAAGAAAGAAGTCACAAGTTGTGAGAGAAAAAAATTACAATAAATTAGCGTACATTTCTATATTATAACCGAAGATTCTAGACGTCAACACCGTTGCTAGGAGACAAATCTCACGTTCCTCTGTTGCTACTGGATACCGAATGGACTTGTTGCTGATGTTTGTTTTTATTTCTCTAGTAAAAATATGTTGGAATGGTGTTTCTTTTAGATTGCATCAGTGTTTATAGCGTTTCGAAAGTAATTTAGATTTAAAATTCAATACGTATAATGTTTATGACAGATTACTGAGACATGAGCGTTATTCTTAATTTTAAAAAGAACTGGATTTCTTTTTTCTGTTTTTGACTCAACCGAATTATGAAACCATCCATAACAGTTGGATACGCAAAGAGCTTTTTTATTTTAACTATTTATTTTTTTGTTTGTTTCTAAGCAGGAAATGGCATATGAGAAAAAGTTCCGTTTCACCGGAGATCAAAGGAAAGTTACCATTATTGACCTAAAATGATAAGAATTACCCTTTAAAAGCTAAATGGTCGTCCAAACTTGGTGGAACATCGCAAGAGTGACAGTAATTGGTAGACAATTCAGAGAAAATCGTCCAAATGCGAAGTATAAAAAGGTCACACACATTCTGGAATGCATTAGCGAACCATGAAAAGCTTGTTGATAACAACTGATAAAGAAGAGAGCCATTCGCTAGAGATGTACGTTCTCACAGCATCTCTAGAATACTTATGAGCGTGTCGCTGTTGAAGGTCGTTCTCACATAAGGTCCAAGTGGTAGCCTATTTGGCTTATCACACACGATTTGCTTTTAGAACACAAGACACACAACTCTAAATGTGAAGATAGATTTAGTCGATCCGGACCACATGTTCTTACTTTGTAGAAATCCACGTAAGTGTGTGTGGCTGAGGGGCTATTCATCAACCGAGCAATAAGTGTTTAGAAGACTGTCAAAAGAAGTATTCTCGAGGATAGTACAATAGTTATAATTACCGTCCTCTCTGTACCGGGTGGAAAAGACCTCGGTTCTAATCTCCTCAATGATGCAAGGGACGTTTATAGACTTTTTCACTGATTAAGTTAATCGGTCTCAGGAGAGGATAACAAGGATTATTTTTCTCCCGGTAACTCGGGTTTGCATCCAGCAAAGCAAGAAAACTGACCATAGAATAATTGCAATTTATAGATAAAATACACATGGGGGTTGAAGTTGTTCTCGGGTAATCCAAATATGACATTATTTTGTCAACAGAAGTATCGCGAATTTTTTAACGACATAATGGGTTGGGTTTTCTAGATACGTAGACACATACACACGCACACATCTTCCATGACAATATAGTGGTTTCGTCACTCATGTGGAGAGGTCTAGGTTCGAGTTCTTCGTACATTGGACAAATTTTTAAAGGCTTTTTCAATCGAGGCTGTTAACCAATCTCAGTAAGAAGTTGGGTTCCTATTGAGGGAGTCTAGGTTTTATTGTTGATTTACTGTTCGAAAGGTGTCAGAAGAAATGAACATTACCAGATTTTTAGATTAATTTTGATCAATGATCTGAAAAGAAAAAACGTTTATGCCAAGACGGCGTCGAAAAATTTCAAGTACGAGCAAAACTGAAAATACATTTATTCCAATTTCCAAAAAGGATTTGGAACAACACAACCTTTTCTTAAGGAGGGGAGAGGTGTTTGACGAGCTTTGGATCTTCCAGTAATATCTGGAAACCAAGCTGCAATGTCTTCGATGGAAAAGTTCAGGATTTTCCAGGCTGAGAGAACCAATGACATCTAATTTGAAAGTCAAAATCATGCTGATCTACTTTTTGGTATCAAAGGGTTTATCCATCACGAATTTATACTTCAACAACAAACAGCCAACTACGCATTCCATCATGAAGTTTCAGAACGCTTAAAGCACTGTTTTCGATAGAATTGAGTTTTCTTAATAGTTAAATGAAATTTATTTATACATCTTTTATTTTTTTTTATAATTTTAAAATCCTAAGGGTTTAATAATGATCCAGATGAATCAGTTCAAACAGAAGATTCTATGGGCAATCTGTTATTCGAAATAGGGAGATGTGACTCGTGCGTATGCAATGTAGGTCAGTTCCAGAACGCTAGTTCAGCTTCGCTGTTCGTAAAAGATGGGGCTGTTCGAAAGTGTCTAATAATTTTTGCAATGTGGAATGGGTCTCGTTAGGGTAATATTAAAAAGTAACTTGATTTTTACAGCCGTTTTCGACTATTGCATGACGCGTACTCAGTTCCACTTAATCTAGTTCAAGTGTTTTAACATCTGTTTATAAGAAAAACTCCCCTATGGCTTTCGCGAAAATTGCAACTTCTACAACCTCTTACAGCCTTGTTTACTAAAGTGTCATCCCATATTTAAATCTGCACTTAATAAATAAATAAATAAATTATCTGTTTATACTCCGGGACGACCAAACGGTCAGAGGAGTTAATAGAGTTTGTGTTTCAAGGTTTTACTGAACTCCATCTTCAGGCCTCTAAGCAGCTCATATATTTTTGAAGGCTATAACACGGGGTTCACAAGAACCTCGAAACGTAGCCAACCTGTATTAAGTATAGATTTATTTAACAAACACGTTGTACGATCTTACAAACTAAAATATAAATATTTGTTTTGCTGAAATAAATCCAGGAAGGGCGATGGAAAGTGAGAATTAGCATTAATGCCCGAGTATTAAGTTAAAGATAGTAAATATTCAGATTGAATATTTAGGTTGAATGTAATAGAAGTTAAAGTTGGAAGAACACTGAATTTAGTAATGGACAGTTTTAGGCGTGGGAATTAAAATAGCGGTTAAAGGTAAACAAGCAATTTAAATAATACAAGGGAACAAATAGAGATAGCGCAGGACTAGGGAAGGGGTGCCATTTGAGAACAGGCGTGAAAGGGTTGCTGAGAGCAAGAGCAATAGGACCGTAAAATGGAATTATCAAGCGTCTCTTTTGATCTAAGCCGCCGTTAGGAAGTAAACAGAAAATGAGTGGACGTCCAGTGTTCGCGTCAAAAGAAAACGGGTCAGGATGGCGGATATTTTGAAAAGTTGGCCATATTTAGAGAGAAAGTGTGAACACGAAACTGGGTGTTTTGGAGGCGACCGGCAACATGAAAGGGCAATACTGCCGTGTGAAAAAAAAAAAAAAAAAAAAAAAAAGAACTTTCTAGAGAAGGGTTGGTTTGTGCGCTAGGGGGACAGCTGGGGTGAGTTGTTTTAGCAAATAGGAAGGAATGAAAAAATTAAACAGTATGGGGATTGGTTGCGAGTCCTGGGAAGGCGTTCCAAACTTGAGAAAAAAAAAAAGAAAAATGTTCGAAAGGAGAGGGAAGTGTGGTCGAGAGGGTTCTTCAAGATACGTGGAAGAGAGTGGATTGTGGTTTTTTTTTTTTTTTTTTTTTTTTGAGTGCGGTGGAACAGTCATATAGGAGAGCTTAGTAATGTAGGCCCTTGTAAAGAGTCTGAAGGAAAACTAGTGAAGGAACTGCTCATGGGTTCTAGTTCCGACCGCAGGGAATGAACCAAGTGCGTCATGTCAAGAGTTCCCCAGAGTGAACGCATGCCTGTCAGCCTTGAAGGAAAACTGGAGTGCCCAAGAAAGGGAAAGAAAGCCTGTCTGCCATGAAGGAAGCCTGAACGCAAGGAAACTGGAAGTAGCGGCCATTCCGGAACGTAAGTCTGTTCCTGTTTTTTTTTTTCCGAATCCCGAACTCAAGGACTCATAACCTAGCTCTGTCAGGAATTGAGTGATAGTCCTTTTAAAAAAGAACATTCATGTTGTATTAGCAAGTTAGTTACTAAGGTTGGGATAATTTGTTATGAATGTAAATGATTTTGAAATAACGTAAGGGTCGTAAAGAGGATGACTAAGATGGTAACTAGAGAGTAACTAAGGTGGAATGAGTGATTTGTAGTAAATATTACTGATGTAAGAGGATACCAGTTGTAATAAATTTCATGGGTTAAAAGCTAAGCGATATAACAAAATATATAGAAAGAGAATAATAATTGAAATGAGTTTTGCTAATGTAAGAGATAAAAATTTGTAATGTAAGAGAATGATTGAGTAATCATCGAGGATTCATATTTAGTAAGATACAATTGATACAAACTGATGTTAATAATTTGTAAATTAAGGATAGTTGATGAGAGAGAGAGAGAGATAATGTATTGAACTATAGTGTGGTTCAAATATATGGAAATTGGTATGCTTGTATGTAATTATTTGTTTCTTTTATGCAAATGCTGTATATAATATTCATTAAAGGTTGTAAATTTTTTGTAAATAAATGTGTATCTTTAATGTTCTGCGAACACTCGCTTTACACACCCTAGAATCTAGAATTTTCTGTGAATTGCAATCAGATTTGCGCTTGTGGGATGGGATTGACTTCAGTAGGGTGGAAGTCAAAACAAAATACAAGTAATAACATTTTCCTATTCCCCCCACAACATCAATAAACATCTTAGAACAAATTCTCAGCTGATGTAACAGCGTCTTTTATTTTCATTTAACTTATAATAATGTGAAACCTAGTATCACCCCTTTCAAATAATTACAAAGATAACCTTATTATCAAAATAAAATTATAATAAATAAATCACTCAATTTTACAAAACAGAGATTCAGTTCAGTGAATTGTTAATACAAGGTGAAACACGTCAAAACATGTCTGGACACAGGGCGACATATACAGCAAAATCACTTATAAATTTATGATCGCAACTTGTATAGAAGCAAATGGAGAGAGAGAGAGAGAGAGAGAGAGAGAGAAAGAGAGATATGGGTATATGGGTTTTATCGGGTTACCAACCGTTATCTATTCCCAGGTGTAAGAACAAAATCTGGGAAATCCATTCCAAGATATCTTTAACCTTAGGGCTTACCGTGTTGAGTGATGGGTAGCGAGCTGTGGCAAACTCTCCTCTGTACGTCAGATGAGTTTCTTTAACAGACGCTTAACAATCCCAACACGGAACGATCCAGACAGTTCTTTATCCTGTTTTAGCTAATGAGAGTGAACTCCCTCAGCTAGTCCATTGTTAGAAAGATCAACATCCTGAAATGGATGAAAGTATTTCTTTACGCGCTGTTGAAATACTATTTTTCCCTTTTATACACCGATAGTTAGAGAGAGAGAGCGAAAAAAAGCTAATATTCATATCTTCAGACTTCGAAATATCTTTATATAACAACGCATTTAATGCATTAAGTTGTAGCTGTGTAAATGCAAATGTTTATCGTTGTAGACATAAAAATGTCGTTTTGTTACCTAAGGCTAAATTAGCATTTCCCTTAATGCCGTAGTTTATTACTTAAAGGAGGAAAAAAAAAATCCTTTCTTTTCCTAAGGAGCATTTAAACTTTCGCAAAGGTATTTTCTTTCTTTAAAGAATGCATATTCCGCTCAGCGTGGTGCATTTAATCTTTGCAATTACTCAAGATAAACTTCTTTCGTTCTCTTCAGCCTGTATTCTTTCCTCGAACTGCTTTTAGAAATTAAATGATGCATTTGCTTGCGTTACAATGTTTTCTTTTCAAACGCTCCAATATTTTATCTTTTATTTAAGTTGTCTTTATTTAAATCCATCCTTAAGAATTTCTTTTATTTAAATATATTTAAATAAGATGGCCTAAAGGAAAAAGATGCCATATTAATTTTTGTATAAAATAATTTGAAATGAAATTTGATTTTATACTGAAATTGTGAGAGGGCGCTGCCAGCCAAAAGTGACGTAATAAGATTATTTAGAAAAAAAAAAAACAGAGGTATTAATTTCCATAAAATTCGATTTTATATTGAAATTGTGTGAGGGCGCTGCTAGCCAAAGGTGACGTAATTGGGCATGCGTAAATGTAAGTGATAAGAACCACATTTAATGATTCTGTTAAGAATTTAGTTATTTGTCCTCGACAAATATTTAGTTATTTGTCATAGACACACAAATAATAATAATAATAATAAAAATAATACAATACAATTTATTTATAAAAATAATAATAAAAATAATACAATACAATTCATTTATAAAAATAATAATAAATAATAATAATAATAATAAAATATTGATATAAAAAGTCAAAGGGAGGAGTCATTGTCTTTTCACCAAAACCAAGGAAATACTTTATGTTTAATTGAAAATTAATTAAAGAGAGGAATTTCGTGAAATATTTTTCGAACTTTGTATTCCAAAACGTTCCAGCCCTCTTCCCCTTTTCTAATAGATGAAGAAATCTAAAAAATTATAATAGTATATTCAGTATAAACACACACACATTAGAAAAGCTCCAGAGATGGGCTGCAGATTATTCATTCTCAAATGTGGTTATTGACTCTGTGCAATTTGCTGTCGACAAACCACTCCAGTAAATATATTTTTGTAATCATTCATACATCGAGCAGTCAATCATCAAGCTCATAACCACTGCCGACACTAAACCCTCCCCCTGAATTATTTGGAGAGCAACTGCTATACACTGACCTACTTATCAGAGCTCCGAAATACGCTTTGTTTCTGCAGAGACAGATTACAAGCAAGCCAACTGGTTTTCCATGCTACGATTGGCTAATCAATGATGAATCACACGACAATCATGGTCAATACCAGATGACTCTTTATAGCGTCTTAGGTCCTGTTTTCCCCTAACAGCAATTCCACTGAAAGTTAAAGTTTTCAAAAACACGTGCGTGTCTAAATATATTTATTTGTTATAGAGTGTACACAACCTGTCGCTAAACAAAGCGAAGGGTGTAATGATGTGTCACCGATTAAATCAGATGCCAAATTTCCGTTGTAGTACGTGTGGCAGACTAAGCCAATCGTTTTCTTAAACAAGGTTATCGGTTGTCATGGTTACGATACTTCATTGCAACAGTGCAATCCGATAAGGCTGACTTTTCCCCATCATTTATTCAGTCACTTTTGTGTGTCAGACATCAATAAAAATAAGGGGGGTTGGGGAAGTGAATTTTTGTTTAGATACAAATTCATCCTGGAAGAAATGGCCAACGTAGTTAACAGCAATCTCCCTGACGCTAATGTGCTCTATGACATCGTTGTAACTCAGATAAAGGAAGAGTATAAAAGAAAGAATTTTTTTGACAGAATATTATTGGTACATAAAATTGACAAGGAAGTTTTATCAGTTCCAAAGAGGATTTGCTTATCAGATATCATTGATGTGATTGGAAGTACCAGTATGATCAGCAGCGTCGTGGACATGTTGGGGACAGCGTCATGGACATGGAAAGGACATGGATCCGGATATAAGAGAACCTTGTTCGCACTTTACTTTCACTTTTTTAAGTTGTATTTAGGAAATACACATGGGGGATGGAGAATTGTTCCAGATACGACAGCAGAGGTCATTAATGGATGCCAGTTGGGTAATGCGCCTCTTTGGTTTGCAACCTGCGCTATAGTTTTTCTTAAAAAGAAGTTAGTAGTCTGGCACCATATACGCTCTTCAGATGATCTCTTCAGTTTTAATAAGGCCAAATGATGAAAAAAACGAACTATAGCAAATCCGCTGGAGTTAGTTCTGAACTAGAGTTTGTTCTGTAAATTTTCTTCATAAAACCAGTTCATCGCATATTTCGTGTGAAATATCCTTAGCATATTTCTTTTGTAATTTTTGTGCTGAGGCTTTTATTTGTTCATCTGTTAAATCCTGAAAGGTCTATTGGATTCCCAATAAGTTACAGATATCGCGCAAGGATTCAAAACTCCATGTCAATCCAGATATTATCGAATCAATGAACAGAAAAAAAACATTGGTTCTGTAACGTTTTTCGGCGTTGGACTGTGCTTTTATACTGCGGTTGTTTGAAACTCTATTGAAATTCTTGAATTTATTTCGGTGTCCTTTGACTTTTAAAGTATTTTGTCCCATTTCCCACGGACTTGAATTGTTGAAATAAGATTGCTTACATTTCTCGGCCAGAAATTTCCCCTCATTTACATCAGCTCGAATAGCGAATAAATGTTTTGCAACTGGTTTAATTGCATTGATTCATGCCGACCATCTTGTTTTTGATATAACATGAATTGAAACATTTACATGTTTCTTTAAAATCTTCCATCTTCATAGACTGCTGCTAAAGATGAATTCTGCCAAAGTATAATATCGCCTCCACGTATGTTTCAACACTGTGTCCACTCCTACAAGATTCTATCTTTGTTGTTGTTGTTATTTGGCTTTTAGGAGCATTAGCAACTAAGGCCATATTGCTCCGGGATATGCGGTGGTCATTCCCTGACCTTTCCGCATCCTCCGTATTTGGCGGTGACGGGCTCGAACCCCGGTCTAATCAAGAAGAGTGTGCTACGCACTGCTGCTCCTTCCCACCTGGCTACGGAGGCGCCTTCTATCTTTAGGAGTCGACAGTGTGCAAACATGCAAAGAGGCGATATTATTATTATTATTATTATTGCTCCTATATTATTTCTCCCTGAAAGGGGATCCCACCTCGTGAAGGGTATTGCTACCAAGTACACAGGGTGGTTGTTGTTATGTCTGTTGTTACTGTTGGTCGAGGAACTCTCTGACTATCCTACAAGTGTTCAGGATTGCGATTTTGTGCGATGTAGGTGTTCGCTGGGAGACCTATTGCTGCTAGGCTGTTATGTAGGGTCTTTGGCACCATACCTGCAGTTGACACAATGATCAGGATGGGCGTTACTTGTTGCATATACCACATCTCTTTGATCTCCTATCTTAGGTTCGGGTACTTCCTGATTTTTTTCCCATTGGTTTTCTGCAGGTTGCTAGTGTTTGGTACGGCTATGCCAATCAGATAGGTAGCCTTTTCCTTCTTGTCCACAAGGGTTATGTCCAGTCGGTTGTGCGGGATTGTCCTATCCGTTATTATGGCGCGGTCTCAGTACAGCTTGTGGGTTGGGGTCTCTAGTACTGCCTGGGGTTTGTACTTGTAGTGCGGTACAATTTCTTCGACCAACTAGTATTTCCTTGCTTAGCTTCTGATGTATTATCCTGGCTACCTGGTCGTGTCTATGAGTGTACTCAGTCTGGGTGATTACCTTGCATCCCGCGGTGATGTGTTGGATCGTTTCTGAGGCCAGGTGGCATCGTCGACATTTGTCATCTAACACTCCGGGCTCCTTAGCGATGCATTTTCTATAGTTCCTGGTGTTGATTATCTGGTCTTGGATGGCGAGCATGAATCCTTCACTCTCTTATTATTATTATTATGCTTAGACATGGGGGAGCAGACGGCGACCGTTGGTCAGACGGTTGTAGTTCAAAGTGCTCCGTATTTGTTCAATCAAAAAGTAGTTCAAAGTGCTCAAATTGGACTTAAAATGTGTTCTTCGGATTCCCTAGGTGATGGTGAGTCCCCAGATGTCTTTATATTGCCAAACTTCTAAGACATTTTGAAATTATGACTATTTTTCAAATTCTCGTTGTTGTCGTGGTCACTCACCAACGCCAGCGTTGTAACGCCATATAGGTTTGGCCGTTGTGTATTATTGGATTCTTTTTCTTTCTTCTATTGGTGATATATGCCTAGTAGTTGAATTTAGGTAATGAACATTGTTCCCTGAACTTACCAAGCAATACAGAGGGGCAGCATTCCTCCGTGTGGTGTGAGCGCCACACTTCGACCTTCGAAGGTGCAACCAGAGTGTCACCCCAATATCGGTTCCATCACAGTTTTATACTAACAGGTAGCAAACTTAGTTTGGCATATCTTAGGTAATGTATGTGACAGCCTGAAGGAACAAAATATGAGTGACCAACCCACAAGTCCAAGTCAATATGTGGAAACAAAATCTTCCATTATATAAGAGATTCATATTTTCTGGCCCTCTCTATTTCTCTGTATAGTTGTATTTTATTCATCATAGCCATTAGGCCTAAAAAACTTCTACTCCCGATTGTTTTTTCCTAGTATTTGCCATGCCAAACTGAATCAACATTGCATTACCTAGCTGTATCCACTGGATGCACTGCTTAGCTATATTATATCTTTTTAAGAGCATAAAAAATCCTATCCCCTCTACTCTCCTGTCTGTCCTTTCCGTACACATTTTACTCCCCATATTGAAATTCTGCAACGCTTATGTATAAATAAAACCATGCCTCCTATATCCCTATCTTGTCTGTGTTTGATGACTTAACACTAATTCAAATTCATCAAATTTATTTACTTTGCTCCTATTAATTCAATAACATTAAGTGTACAGCCTCATTTGGTGGGTTGGTTGAATAAAATATTGCAAGAAAGTCCTTCCACAACAGGAGATTGCATTTGGCGGACAATCAAACTCATACAGCCACGTAAAAAGTTCGGTTAATTCCTTATGTTGGGCAATTATGTACTATCACTCTCTCACAGCTTAAGGCCTCTGACCTAAATTTAATAACTTTTAAATATTTTTTCGTATTATTACAGTAAACTCAATAAAATCCGGAAATTTATCATTCATTTGACTGAAAGATTGGCCCGCTATTACAGCCTGTTTTGAATTCCGAATTGAATAACCGCAAAGTTTAGAAGGCTTCAGAGAGAAAGTAAACAAAGAAAGGAAACAAAGACATATATGAGGAGTAAATTGGTTGTTCGACCTAAACGGATAAATCCAATCACAACTCCGACACCCTTGCAATTAGCAGCCACAGTTTTCACACGTTGGGTCTTAATGCCCCATCCGATTTCGCATGCCTACCTCTTGTTAATCCCAGTAGTGGTCTGAGAAATTTCATATTGGCTGCTTCCAGATGTTGTTTATTCCTCTTCCCAATTGTCAATACTTTACTATATATATCATATTTAAGTGCTGCCTCTGATGTTATTTATGTATTCGTAATTTCGTTTGTATTGCCATTTGTTTGCCAAAATTTGTTTTTATTATTCCATTCATTCTATTGTAAGTTTATGATTTCTTTATATATATATATATATATACACGTTTCTCACACAGAGCACAAAGACCCTAAATAAAGGTGAGAATACTAGGAGTTACAGAAAATACAAAACGTTAATAATCAATACAAAACTAGAATTAAAATATATACAAAATTTAGATTAAGCAAACAGAGTAAGGAACAAATTCTTATAGATAGATGGATTAAGAGTAAAATTAGTATTGTAGTCCTTCCTTACCTGAAGGAAACGAAACAGAGGACTTACAAGTAAGTGATGAGGACGAGGAACAGGCAGAGAAATTAATTTTATAACGAGAATTCAAACGGGGTATAGCGAAAGGTCAAGAAGAGATGGAGAATCGATAACAGAGTTTATGATATTGTAGACAAAAAGAGACCCATGGAATTGTCGTCTAGAGTGAAGAGGAATGATTCTAAAGCAACCACAAAGAGCTCCATAATTGCGACGGTGAAAGGCAGTATGATTTCGATAGCGTAAGAATTTAATGAATTTAATTTGAACTTAAAGAGTAAATGTGCCTGTTGTACTGGAATCCATTGCTTAGATATAAATATAAATATGTATATCCAGTAAAATTTTAATTACAAATGGTTTGCAGCTTGAAGTTGAATTCTCTCCAAATCCACAACCTTGTTTTCCACACTTATTTGTTGATATAGTTTCTGAATTTGTCCATTCATGCATTTTATTGCAAATTTTTGTGTCTTTCTATATATACTGTACTTCTTATTGCATTTATTAGTTCCTGGGTATGTTATCATTTCTAAAATTGTCCACAGTCTTTCTCAATTCACACTATAGTACGCTCTTTCATAATCAATAAATAATAGGTTGAACTAAGTTCAATAGCAAAGCTTAATTATACGGTATTCACCTTAGATGATCTACAGTGGTTACTTGAGGAGAGCTGGAAGAATAATTTTGGGGTTTAAATAATTTAGTGTTTACATGGGTTAATTAGTAAGGGTACGGGATTAAATTAATTAAAAATTAAAAATTAAAATGGAATTAAAATATGCGCAAGGAAGTAGAAGTGCACGATGCTGTCCTTGATTGTCATTGAAGAATTAATTGAATTAAGAACTCTAAAATATGTGAAAACCGGTGGGCCAAAAGTCATAACGGCTGACCTTCGTTTTTTAACGTCGTCAGTTCGCAATATATATATATATATATATATATATATGTGGTGAAATTAATTTACACATATTACAGCAAATCGGCATACGTAATAACATTCTCCCACACATGTTTGGTGATACCAAACATGGAGTGTGATACAACACTCCATGTTTGGTATCACCAAATTACACAAACCCGGCCATTACCTAAGATCAGCAATTTCCTTCAGCAAATCTGCCTTCGCCAACCTATCCACCTTTTTAGTAAAAATTATATCTCCCCTTACAAGATTCTCAAAATTTAAAATTAGTAACACCAATCAAGCCTTTGAAAAAACAAATGTACCACCACAATTTCCAGTGAAGACATTTTAGCATCCTTTGACGTGGTGTCTTTATATACAAATGTACACTTACCATTCACTTGAACAAGTCTTACGAGAATACCTAATGATAGATAATACTTTAATCAACCACACCTCCCTCTCCATCAACAATATCTTAGAACTTACTTCGTTTTTACTGGATGCTAGACATCTCAGGTTCCATAACCAAATATTTCAACAAACATTCGGCCTAACCATGGGTCTAGGAATATCCGCCCCCCTTATCTGAAATTTATTTAATTAATTAAATTAAATTAAATTTAATTTATAAATTCCTTTCCTGAATCCAGACCGTTCTTCTTCGAAGTATTCTTCTGTGCATTCGTTCACTTTGTTCTTTATATATTTGCATATATTTTTGAAGCTGTTGATAATAATGTGACTCCTCTGTAATTTCCACAGTTATTTTTTGGTCCTTTTCTATGTATGATGATTACTAGTCCAATCTGCCAATCCTTTGGTATTTGTTTAGATTTCCATATATTATTAAACAGTGTTTTTAATCAGTGGGGCAAAGACAACTTAGTTGATTTCAGTCCTTCTAAAACTCAGTCCTGTCTTATATCTGCAAAAAGAATTCTTCTGCTCCTATGCTTAGATGATACATATCTTTTGGGGATAACCCTTCTAATCTCTCTTGGCACAAGCACATTACAAATATTGCTTCCTCTGCATCTAAAAAAATTGGTTTTCTCTTTCTCTCTCGGCGTTACTTTTCTTCCAGACAGCTGTTCACTCTGTACAAATCGCAAATCCGCGCTACCATGGAATATTGTTCCCAAATCTTGGGCGGTGCCCCAAAAACCTCTCTCAGGCTTCTTGATTCCATTCAGAAGAGGGCAGTTAGGTTAATTAATGACTCCTCTCTAACAGAGTCTCTCCACTCGCTGTCTCATAGACGTACTATTTGTGCTGCATGCCTCTTCTACAGATACTTCCATGGGCACTGTTCTTCTGAATTGGCTTCTATAATTCCCGCTCTCTCTTTCAAAACAGTCCAAACACGTGCCCACCAGCCAACATCCATTTACTGTCCAACTTCAAACTCACAGAACCAACTTTTCATCTTCCTCGTTTGTTCATTCAACTTCCGTTTTCCTGTTCAAAATCTAGTTCAAAGTTTGGCCTGTTCAAAATCTTGTTTTGGACTGATTAAGAACTGCTTTACAATTGTTGTGAGCTTTGGTGTAGGCAGAAACTTATACTGAAAAATTGGAAACAAGCAAATTACGACCTACAAGATTCTTCTCTTCAACAGCCTTAGTACATTTATCGGAAAACCAAGGTTTAGATAAAGAACGAGATTTTAAAATGGAGTGTGGGATAAAGGATTCCATTCCTACAAGAATAATTTCAGTGACACGATCTGAGCAAACGTTGACATCAAACGTTTTGAAACAGTAATCCGACTAAGGAAAAGAAGAAAATAAATCTCTCAGGTCATTCCATGCTTGAAGAATGCTGGTTATGCTTGAAGAATGTATTATCTCTTTTGGGGATTACCCTTATAATCTCTCTTGGCACAAGCACATTATAAATATTGCTTCCTCTGCATCTAAAAAACACTTGGTTTTCTCTTTCGCTCTCGGCGTTACTTTTCTTCCAAACTCTTAATAATAGACTTTAGCATTACAATCCAATGCATTCTGAAATTGGTTGATTTCCTACTCTGACATTAAAATTACCTGCTATGACTGTACATTCATTTTTAACTGATTTTTCCAAAACGCCATGCAGTTCTACGCAAAAGCGTTCTATTACTTCCTTCGACTAGTTCATAAGTTCCAATTATATCAAAATTTTATCTGAGAATTTTAAGTTTAATTTGTATGATCCTTGGTGAAATCCATGTGTAGCCTTTTCATCCATCATTTCTGAATAAACTGCCACTTGCCACTTCTGCAGAAGCCCGGTTATTGCTGGCACTCCCGAATAAATGAAAACGTAAGAATAAATCTATAGATCGCGTATTTTGCTTAGTTGTTTCTGATATTTTAGCAGTATCAACTTTTGGTTCATCTAATTTTTTAACTAAATCTTCTAATTTATTTGTCATCCCTCTTATATTTCTTGTTGCAATATTCAATCGCATTAGTCCTTTTCCATTATCCATCTGATCTCTCCCTATCTGAATATCTCTGAATATCTGAATATCATCATCAGCCATTTTCAGTCCACTGCAGGATGAAGGCCTCTCCAGCAACTTTCCAGTTCCTTCTGTTTTGAGCACTGGCCATCCATTTACTACCCATGAACTAGTGAATTTCATCTGTCCATCTCCGTCGTTGTCTTCCATGTTTTCTTCTAACTCCTCTTGGGCACCATTCTGTTATTTTATTAGTCCATTTGTCATCATGTGTCCTGCCCAGAACCATTTTAGATCTTTAGTTTTTATAAGAATGTCCTTTACTTGAGTTGGCAGCCTAATCGATGTGTTTCTCTTCTTATCTAACAGTCTAATTCCCAATATAATTCGTTCCATTCTTCTCTGTGTAGTTCTCAGCTTCTCTTCTATACTTTTGGTGAGTGTCCAAGCTTCACTTCCATAAGGCATGGTGGGGAGTATACATTGGTTCATTATTCTACTTTTCAGACAAACTGGGATATTGCTCCTCATAATATTTCCTGAATGCTATCCATCCAAAATTCATACTTCCCATGAATTACAGCCATTTCTCAATATTACAGATAATGACGTGTCCAAGTATATGATTCCACCTTTTCAAAGATTGCTCCTTCAATGATTGTATCCTTTTCTTTGGAACGCTTGTTCATTACTTTTGTTTTGGATATATTCATCATTAGTCCGAAATCCTTACTAACTCTGCACAACTGATTAAAATTTTCCTATAATTCTTTTGAGATCATAGCGTATGATCACAATTGGATCACAAAAGTCGGTATAATACTTAACAACTTTCAAATTTCGCGCGCTTCACAACGTGTCAAATTTAAAATATATTTAAAAAATAATTGAAAAAATTGGCAGTTAATAATAGTTTATAAAATGTTATATATTCCTTAAATTTTATAAACGATTTATACCTATAGGCAGAAAAGAATGAGCATTCAGCTTTCTGAACAAAACAATGAAGTACACTTCAGTATTTTATGATCCTTAATAAATTCCAGTAATCACTGATTTCCGTTTCCTTCGGTTTATCCAGATCTCTCTAAGTTCACACCATAAAAATTAATATAAAAACTGCTATAAACCAATATAAATGTTGATTCCATTTAATTTCCAAATGCAATCAACATTTCACACAATAATATTCATATGATATGAAGATATATGAATATTATTGTGTATTATTTATATAAAATTTCAAATTGTAATAAAAAAGCACACATAAATGTTAAGTACTCTTGTAAAACAATTAAAATTTTTTATTAAATAATGGAATTCGTTAATAATATTGATATAATTTTAATACACAGTTTTATAATTTTCGTTAATCGGTTACAAATAATTTTAGAAATGAAAGTAAATTATTCTTATCACAACGTGATGTAGTTAAACGCATTGAGTTGTGGTGAATAGAACTAAGTTGGGAAAGTCTTTCTCGAAAGTCTTCACGTGGGACCTCTTCGAGGAAGATCAACCCCCTTTCCTATCTTGTTCGGGGAAGCAGCCCGCAAGGGATTTGCTTCCTTTAAATTACTAAAGATTAGGTTTTGCATTACACGTATTGATTTGGGTGTTGGCTACCCACGCAGTTAAAGTGTGGACTTAATCGCTCTTTCTTACTTTAACTGTGAATCTTAGTGGTTAAACCACTAAGATTTGTGGTTACAAAGAGCGACTATGTCACCTAGTAAAAATACCAAAACACCTCCCGTTCTATAAGAAAAGCGTTTCAGTTTGCAAAACAAATCTCCAGTCTTTTTCGAAGAAAATGAACCCCCCCCATTTCCTATCTTGTTCGGAGAAGCAGCCCACAAGGGATTTGCTTCTTTAAAATTTCTGAAGATTAGGTTTTGCACTACACGTATTGTTTGTGGCTCGGCTACCTGCTACCCCCGTAGTTAAAGTGTAGACTTAATCGCCCCTTCTTACTTTAACCACAAATCTTAGTAATGCTTTTGCTCGTACTTGTCTTCGAGCGCTGTCGTCTGTTTGCCAGTTGTGCTGGACTAAAAACCCGAATTTCCGGGAGGAAAAACCATGCCCCATCTCGGCAGACCGACCAACTGTGTCACCTAGTAAAAATAACAAAACAACTCCCGTTCTATAAGGAAAGCGTCTCAGTTTCAGTTTGCAAAACAAACGGAGCCGAAGCTAATTTCACCCGATGGGAGGTAGCAGATTCAAATCCACTGTGAATCTCACGAGGGCCACCCCCCTCGTCAGTTAACGAATTCCTTGCTTTTGTTATGCTGAAAGAAAACTCCACACCATAACTCAAGACATCAGACATCGCCAAAATGACAATACTTTCTACTGCAGACATCTATTTATAGAGGAACTCTACAATGGGACTCATTGTTTAGAAAAATAACTTCCGGTTAACTTTGAATTTTCAACAATACCTATAATGGGTCATTTTTCAATGACGCATGCGTCGTTACATGTCTGCAAGTGATATATCATTAGCATTAGTAAATACATATTATTATTATTATTATTATTAATAGCCATATGGTGCAAGGAAGCCTGAGGATTATGCTGCACAAGCCAAAAAATATTCCCGAGTTACCCTGAGAAAGAGAGAAGTAGAAAGGAATCACCAAGAAAAGCAAGCTTATGTAATATCAGCCTTTAAACTATGAACTTCCACAACGACATATGGAACTTTGTTCCAGCAAACAACTACCCGCTGGCTAAACAAAATTTCCGAACAACTATTCTACAATTGTCCTTCCTCAATTTGAATCTATGCCCCCTCAGTTTTGGAATCTGAGCAGCATTGAGCCTTCTCAACTCATTCAAGGGCTTATACTCCTGAATGATATCAACTCGCAGGTGCCTAGACTCTAGACTGCAATTTTCAGACATTAAGCTTTCCTTGGTAAGCGCACCTCTTTGTTCTCCTCACCAATCTTGTTGCACTTTTCTGTACTCTTTCTAGGAACTCTCCATTCTTCCTAAAATGACGCCTCCAGACCTGTACGCAGTACTCAAGGCGTGTCCTTACTATTGCCTTGTACAAAGGAATAATCACCTCCCTCTCCCTACTAGCAAAATTCATCTATATTATTGACAAGACACAACATTACCTACTCTGATAGCATGTCTGCATTTCTCAGAAAATTTCATATCTCACTGCACAATTACTCCAAATTTTCTTTCATTCTCTACTATCAGTGAAGCACCACACAGTTTCTCTAGGGTTACTGCAAGACATATGCAGTATTTGCATTTGTCAATGTGAAAGTTGAGTTGCCACTTCTCAGCCCATCTGCCCATCTTTAGTAGATTCCTTTGCAGTAGCGTGCTGTCATTACTGTCACTAAGAACCCTGCCAACCTTTGTATCATCAGCAAACTTGGACTTTAAGCCTGATATACCTTCACCAATATCATTGATAAATATACAAAACAACAGCGGGCCCAACACTGAACCCTGTGGGACTCCACTATTAACATTAATCCACGAAGAGCAGCGTCCATTGATTATCACTGTCTGTATTCTCTCACACAACGATCCTTTTATCTATTGTAGAAACATGCCCTTAGTGCCATACTGCTGCAGTTTGTACAACAGTCTTCCATGTGCAACAGTATCAAAAGCTTTCCTGAAATTCAAGTATATGATATTAAAATTATTCTTTGCATCCAGTTCCTTCCGACTGCATCATAGTATCCAATTAAATTGGCCAAGCAAGACGTATGTAACCAATAGCAAACCCATGCTGTGTTTGAATTATTACTCCACTCTTGTCTAGATGATCCTGCAATGCTTCTTTCACCAGTGACTCCATTATTTCCCCTGGAACAGAAGTTAAACTAACAGGTCTGTAATTACTCGTGTCATCCTTAGATGCCCCTTTGTGAATTGGGGATACACTTTCACACCTCCAGTACGTCGGGACTTTCCCTGAATTCAAGTATGCTCTCATAATTATGGCTAAGGTTTGCTTACTTTCTTTGCCTCCTCCTTTAATATATACCCTTTAATATACATCCCATATACTGGATATACCCCATTCACTCAGATGCCTTTAGTGCAGTTAATTTCTACTTTCACTAAATAATCTAATTCCTCCTTTTTTAATTTTTATCCGGTTTCCTCTGGGCGTGAAAAATTATTCACTTTGACATCCATGGCAAATTTAAAAACTTGAACTTGATAACGTTTATCTAATAAAATCAAAACCAATTTTTTTTAATTATTCGGCTTTTCAATAAATATAAATTAAATTATCAGAAAATTGAATATAAAAGCAGACGGTATATTTTATACCACATTTAAAATTAATGAAATTTCAAGAAATTTATGTATATATTTTGAGTAATTTAAAATAAGTTTTATGCACCATTACATAACATTCTTAAATTTTCAGTTGAATTTTAAAACAATGCTACATTATTTTAATAAAAAATAGCAGAATACAATATGGAAATATCAAGAACCTAGCAATAATAAAAGAACCATTGACGGGTAAATTAGGATTAGTTTCTGCTAGTGTACCTCTCAGTTGCATATATTATGCAACCCAGAAAGAGAGAAAGAAAGAACCAGCAGAAAGAAAAGAAGTGAATGAATGCATAGAAATAGAAAGTGAGGAAAATAACAAAAAAAAAAGATTAAGATAAATTTCAAATTGGCGATTTCGGGGAAGAATGTAAAATAGATGCAGTTGATGAATACATAAGTAACAGGAAAAGAATGCGGGAACAAGCAAAAATTAGCCATAATTCTTAATTATGGCTAATTTTTGCTTACTTTCTTAGCTACATCCATGGATCCCATCCACCCCAGTCCTTTTTTTTACGTTCAACCTCTAAAATTTCTCTTTTACATATCACTGAGTTTTCAGAAATCCGTTTGCATCCATCCTACCATTTTATCAATTCCTGGTATCCTCTTTGCTCAAGAATTGCACATGTGTGAATTGGGATCCAAAATGCCATTTCATTTAGTATGCAACCTTAGCAGGTTCGTCAATGGTTAAACCATTAACGTCATGCGACGTGTGACTCAACCTCTTTAAACGTCAGTAAAGAAGGCTGTGCTGCCTTTCTTTGCATTATTCGCTAGAGACCCTCGTAATATACCTGTTTGCCTGACCTTTTTTGAAACTTGATTTCAAACTACTTTATATCTACAATAACCTTCTATACCACCTGTTAATTTAAACGTTTCTCACGAATTTATTTTTCTTCTGTGCGACAAATCTGATCATTTCATCTGACATCCAATTAGGTTTCATTTGACATCGTATGGCTTGAAGAGTAGTTCTTCGTTGGAATGAAAAGACTAGTTGCTCGTACCATTTTTTTCGCCGAAATGCTTCTCATTGACCATTTAATGTTTGGTAATGTCATCAGTTGGTTCTACTTGCACAGAATTCAAAACTGTATGAGATCATTGTAATCACCGTTAAGAAAGCAAATGCTTTTTATCCACAGCAAGGTTACTCAAACTGTAAAGTGAAATGCAATGCGCTATCCTTAGCAAAATTATGGACAGAATTTTCAGTGAATGGAAGGTCATTAATATATAAAATGAAAAAGTGAGAGAAAGAACTGAACCTTAGGGAAGACCAAAATTCGCGGATTAGTTGGAACACACAGCGCGGTCTACCATCACTCGCATTCAGCGGTCACAGAGAAAACTGGATACTCAATTACAAAAACATTTGGTTTTGGTGAACGATAAGGTGGCAGTTTATTTATGCCAAATACGAGAGAAAGCCTTAGAAATGTGAAGAGCAAATACTGGAGTTTCTCTTAACATTTCTAATGAATTTATCCATACATGGGTAACATAAGCCAGATATCACCACATTGATGGAATTCTTATGCCTTACAGATGAAAGATTTCTAGCTAGTTTAAGAGTTGGCGGTTAATTGATTTGTCCAGTTCAGTAGTAATAGTAGAAGCAGAAGTACAAAAGGTGACACTGAACATGAGTATGTTCGCGAGCACAGATTTTGAGAACAAGTGGAAAAATGCTACCAGGATGTGGAGCTTTCTTAGCATTAAGATTGTTCAAAATCTTTCTTACATCCTCTTGCTGTGAGACCACGGGAGACATTGAATGGCGTCTAGTGGGAATGATAGGAGGTGGTTTACCAAGATCATCGATAAACGAATTAGTAAAAATGTTGGACGCAGCGGGTTAGCTTTATCCTTGGCTGAGGTGGTAATAGACCATTTGGTTTAGACTGAGGTGAGAAATGAGATGGAGAAAATTTGCGTCCAAAAGCTCGGGCAGAGGTCAGAATGCTAGACGGCAACCAATCGGACAAGAGGCAGTTCACTTCTCTTTGCCTAGTTATGGAAAGGTAATTTTTGACATTTAAGAGACGCATATATGGCAAGAATACTGGGTTTAAAAATAAGAGGTTATAGATGTGTAAATTGAATGGCAGTCAAATGGAAGAGAAAGTAAATGCTATTTACAGGGTAGTGTAAATGCAGAGGTGTGGAAAAGGGGTGAACTGTGAGTAAACAAAGACAATGGCCTGTACTAGGGAAGGAGTCGTCATTAGCGAACAGGCGGGAAAGGGTTACTAGGAACAGAACAATGGGACAGTGAAATGCGGGTGATTAAGAAACGTTTGATCTATGCAGCATCTGGACATAAGTTCCCATGGGTTAGCAGTTGTGTCCGAAAAGTCCTAGTCACTGTGGCGACTTTTCGATAAGTTGACAACATTTTTCAAATGTGAAAACACGAAAATGACTATCCTGGGAGACAGATACCACTGTCTGCACAGTGGTATCGTCACCGTCCTCCCCACACCGGGTGGAAAAGGCCTGGGTTCGAATCCCGTCGATGACGCAAGGAACTTTAATGGGCTTTTTTCACTCCGTGGCTGAGTTAGTCGGTCTCAGGTGTAGATAGCAAGGTTTTTCTCCCCAGTAACTGGGGTTTTTCGTCCAGCAAAACAGGCAAATCGACCATGGAACATACGCAATTTACAGACACAAGTACGGGTTAATGTATTTAATTACGGGCAACCCTAAAATAATAATAATAATAATATCCTGGGAGACAGTCTGCATATGTAGCACAGTGGTATCGTCACCGTCCTCCCGACACCGTGTGGTAACGGCCCGCGTTCGAGTACCGTCGATGGCGCGAGGAACTTATGTGGGCTTGTTTCACTTCGTGGCTGAGTTTGGCGGTTTCAGGCGTAGATATCAAGGTTTTTTCCCCCTAGAAATTGGGATTTTTTCGTCCAGCAAACAGGCAAATCAACCAGAGAACACACGTAATTTACAGACAAAATAAATATGGGTAGAAGTAATCATTTACGGGAGACGCTAATATATCATAAATTAAAAATTTATTCCGGGAGACGATGGCAGCCATAAAAGGTTTGTGCTGCCCTGATAACTAGATGTGAAAATTAGAGGAAAAAGGCTTGGTTTACGCACGGGGCAAAAGGGTTATGGAATTTTTTTTAACGAATGGAAAAGAGGGGATGATTAGGTGAATTCTTTGGGATTGGTGGAGAGTCCTAAGGGAGGAGGTTCTAACGAGGGAGAAAAAGGTGAAAGTCGTGAGTTTCGGGTTGAAGTGGAAGTAGATTTTTTGGTGGTCGGAATTCACATCTCATGGTAGTAAGATGAGGAAGAAAAGGAATAAAAAATAGGAGAGAGAAAGAGGTAATGAAGCGTAGAGGACGCGAGTAACTGCGGACTGAAAGTGACGATGTTTTCTTTGGAAGTATAGAAGAGTGGTAAACATGTGCGTCGAAAGTTTAAGGTTAAGGCAAACGTGCAAGAAAGAAAGCCCCTGTACGGCATCGGAGACAGTGATCGGGTGATCGGCGTTCCTAGCAACGAAATCGCAAGCTGTACCTCCGAAGATGTGTCGTGTAAGAGCCTACACTTGTGTCTAGGGTCCGGCCTGTTGAGAAATGGCCAGTTGTGCAGATAGGTGAGCCAAGAGTTCCGGAAAATTATCTGAAACAGATTCAGGAGAAAGCAGATGAAGGAAAGGCCTTGACAACACCCTGGAGAGCCAAAGATGAAAGCTTGAAACCTTCCTGGAGTAGAAGTGAAGAAGATATAAGTAGGTGAGCGATATATTAAATATATTCTACGTTAACAAGAAGGACTGTTAGTAAAATAGTAGGGTAATTAATGAAAGGGGGTAACATTAGAAGATAAAGTGAAAGATAAATTATCTCTGAGGTAGATATACGAACAGAGTTTATTAGATTCTGTATATGCTTTAAATGATAGATAATGAAGTTATATAAACAAGTCTGAATATATTGTTTTAATTGATGGAGATTTGTGTACAATTTATAAGTCCTGGTACACTTTAACAACGGCGGGTCTCGAACACCCCACCAGTTCAGCCGTTTGGGAAATCGAGGCACCATCTTGTCGAGCTCCCACAATCTGTGCTTTATCAAAGTCCGATAAATCCTTCCTTTTACCCATCACGCTCGGAATTTTACTACCTACTGAACCACTGACACCTTATCTATGCTACACAGGTTGACTAGCTCCGCACTTTCGTACCTCACGTGGTCAACGGGTCGCATTCAATTTTCATAGGGGTGGTCATAATTCAGTGATCACTCAATATATATATATATATCAATCGTGAAATTAAACCGAAATATTTGCACCAGTCCGGTTAATAACTGCATGTGGAGTCGGCAACCTCTTTTATCTGAGGCTGCCATTGATGACAGACAGAAAAAACAATTTCTATGCTTTTTTTTATTTTAAATTAAATAAAAAATCACACACCGTAGGGAGTTACATAATCTTTAATAAGTTTTTGAATTTGAAAAATAGAATTAAATGATTCGTATTAAAATACGAAACTGACACAATGAAAAAATGACACAATGTATGGGCGCAGCGTTAGCACATGTGCTAACGCTTTGCCCATACATTGTGTCAGTGGTGTGGCGGCTTTGCTCTGGAATTGTACGCTGATATGATCCTGTGGTGACACTCAAGTCAAGGGGTCCTAATTTCAGGGAGTTCCCGTTGGTCTATAACACCGCATCCTCTGATTGCACTTTCAGGGTAGTGGGACTGCTAGTAACCGTGGGTATAACCGCCATGTGTAAATCCCGAAATACAGCACCTAGTATACTGGAGAAGACCACCCAGAAACCAACGTAAGCAGAGGTCGAAGTGTGGCGCTCACATCACACGTTGGAACGCTGACCATTTGTGTTAACAAGCAATACTTGGTGGTAGATGACAATCATCGACCGCTGTAATACCATTACTATGCTAATATTGGAGTCTTGAATTAGTGGAACCCATCTTTAGTCTCCAGAGCAAAGTTCTGCACCCCACCATTCTCTTCCATCATGCAATATGATTGAGGTTTTTGAAGGTTATGATGGACATTATGGCGGGATTCAATCTTCCTTACATTTCGATGGTATAGTTCTAAAACTGAGATCGCAAATCAGCCGCTAGAGACTCCACCGAATGGGTCCTGTTGCCCGATTCGAGAGAATTTAAATACATCAGGTTATGGAAAGAATAAACTACTTTATTTGTAACAGATTTTTGAAAATTATAAAGCTGTGTATTAAATTTATATTCATATTAAATAAAGACTATTAATTATTTTAGAAAAGTACTTAAGATTTTATGTGTTTTTTAAGAAAATTTGAAATTTTGTATAAACAGTAGAAAATAATCTTCATCTATATTCCATATCAGTGTATTATACGTTGATATGAAGATGGATAATCACCTCATAATTCGAAATTTCTTCATTCTTTACCAAGAGTTCTTTTGGAAATTAAGCGTTTTATATTAATTTTTATGATCAACTTAGAGAGATCTGCACGATCCAATGTAAACGGAAATCATATGATTACTGGAATTCATTAAGTATCATAAAACCTTAATTGTTTTGTTCAGAAAGCCGAAGGCTCATATTTTTCTAATTATTATTTCTATAATTTATTTATAAAAGGAATATATAACATTTATAACATTTTATTCCATCATTTGCGAATAAATTTGCCACTCCTGCGGATGTCAATTATTATTTCCACTCCCGAATAAATCAAAACGTAGAAACCTAAATCTATAGTTCGCGTATTTTTCTTAGTTGTTTCTGATATTAGAGTTGTTCTCTGAACAACTGTAAAACAAACCAGACAATACTCGGTATCATCATCAGCCATTTTCAATCCATTGCAGGATGAAGGGCTCTCCAGCAACTTTCCAGTTCCTTCTGTTTTGTGCAATAAACTCATGAATTTCATCTGTCCATCTCCGTCGTTGTCTTCCATGTTTTCTTCTAACTCCACAATAACCATTCTGTTATTTTATTAGTCCATCTATCATGTATCCTTCGAGCTACGACGTGTCCTCCCCAAGTCCATTTTAGTTCTTTAGTTTTGATAAGAATGTCCTTTACTTGAGTTTGCTGCCTAATCCATGTGTTTCTCTTCTTATCCAACAGTCTGATTCCCAATATAATTCGTACCATTCTTCGCTGCGTAGTTCTCAGCTTCTCTTCTATACTTTTGGTGAGTGTCGAAGCTTCACTTCCATAAGGCATGGTGGGGAGTATACATTGGTTCATTTTTCTACTTTTTAGGCAAAATGGGATATTGCTCCTCAGAATATTTCCTGAGGTCCATCCAAAATTTATACTTCGCATGACGTACAGCCATTTCTCAATATTACAGATAATGACGTGTCCAAGTATATGATTCCACCTTTTCAAAGATTGCTCCTTCAGTGATTATATCATTTTCTTTGGAACGCTTGTTCATTACCTTTGTTTTGGATATATTCATCATTAGTCAGAAATTCTTACTAACTCTGCACAACTGATTAAAATTTTCCTATAATTATTTTGATCGTAGCGTATGATCACAAGAGGATCACAATAGTCGGTATAGAAGTTAATGACTTTCAAATTTCGCGCGCTTCACAACGTGCCAAATTTAAAATAAATTTAAAAAATAATTGAAAAAATTGGCAGTAAATAATAGTTTATAAAATATTATATATTCTTTAAATTTTATAAACAATTTATACCTATAGGCAGAAAAGAATGAATATTCAGCTTTCTGAACAAAAAAAAAAAAAAAAATGAAGTACACTACAGTATTTTATGATCGTTAATAAATTCCAGTAATCACTAATTTCCGTTTCCTTCGGTTTATCCAGATCTCTCTTAGTTCACACCATAAAAATTAATATAAAAACTGCTATAAACCAATATAAATGTTGATTCCATTTAATTTCCAAAAGCAATTCCTTGTCAAGAATGAAGAAATTTTGAATTATGAAATTATCATTCATCTTCATATCAGCGTATAATACAATGACATGAAGATATATGAATATTATTGTGTATTATTTATATAAAATTTCAAATTGTAATAAAAAAACACACATAAATGTTAAGTACTCTTGTAAAGAAATTAAAGTTTTTATTAAATAATGGAACTCGTTAATAATATTGATATAATTTTCATACAGTCTTATAATTTTCGTTAATCGGTTACAAATAATTTTAGAAATGAAAGTAGTTTATTCTTATCACAACCCGGTGTAATGGTACTCATTGGGTTGTGATGAATAGAACTAAGGTGGGAAAGTCTTTCTCGAGTCTTAATGCGGGACGTATTCGAGGAAGATCAACCCCCTTTCCTATCTTGTTCGGGGAAGCAGCCCGCAAGGGATTTGCTTCCTTTAAATTTCTAAAGATTAGGTATTGCATTACACGTATTGATTTGGGTGTTAGCTACCTACTACCCACGCAGTTGAAGTGTAGACATAATCGCCCTTTCTTACTTTAACCGGGAATCTTAGTGGTTAAACCACTAAGATTGGTGGTTACACAGGGCGACTAGCTATGTCACCTAGTAAAAATACCAAAACACCTCCCGTTCTATAAGAAAAGCGTTTCAGTTTGCAAAACAAATCTCCAGTCTTTTTAGAAGAAAATGTACCCCCATTTCCTATCTTGTTCGGGGAAGCAGCCCACAAGGGATTTGCTTCTTTAAAATTTCTAAAGATTAGGTTTTGCACTACGCGTATTGTTTGAGGCTCGGCTACCTGCTACCCCCATAATTAAAGTGTAGACTTAATCGCCCCTTCTTACTTGAACCACAAATCTTAGTAATGCTTTTGCTCGTACTTGTCTTCGAGCGCTGTCGTCTGTTTGCCTGTTGTGCTGGACTAAAAACCCGAATTTCCGGGAGGAAAAACCATGCCACATCTCGGCAGACCGACCAACTGTGTCACCTAGTTAAAATAACAAACCACCTCCCCTTCTATAAGGAAAGCGTCTCAGTTTCAGTTTGCAAAACAAACAGAACCGAAGCTATTTTCACCCGATGGGAGGTAGCAGTTTCAAATCCACTGTGAATCTCACGAGAGCCACCCCCCTCGTCAGTTAACGAATTCCTTGCTTTTGTTATGCTGAAAGAAAACTCCACACCATAACTCAAGACATCAGACATCGCCAAAATGACAATACTTTCTACTGCAGACATCTATTTATAGAGGAACTCTACAATCGGATTCATTGTTTAGAAAAATAACTTCCAGTTAACTTTGAATTTTCAACAATACTTATAATGGGTCATTTTTCAATGACGCATGCGTCGTTACATGTCTGCAAGTGATATAGCATTAGCATTAGTAAATCCATATGATGCTAGAAAGCAAGCTTATGTAATATCAGCCTTTAAGCTATGAACTTCCACAGAGACACATGGAAAGCAAACAATTACCCTCTGGCTAAACAAAATTTTCGAAGAACCATTCTACAGTTGTCCTTCCTCAATTTGAGTCTATGCCCCCTCAGTTTTGGAATCTGAGCAGCATTGAGCCTTCTCAACTCATTCAAGGGCTGATACACCTCAATGATATCAACTCGAAGGTGCCTAGTCTCTAGACTGCAATTTTCAGACATTAAGCTTTCCTTAATAAGCGCACCCCTTCGTTCTCCTCACCAATCTTGTTGCACTTCTCTGTACGCTTTCTAGGCACTCTCCATCCTTATTAAAATGACGCCTCCAGACCTGTATGCAGTATTCAAGGCGTGTCCTGACCATTGCCTTGTACAAAGGGATAATAACCTCCTTCTCCCTATTAGCAAAATTCAGGTATATCATTGACAAGACACAACATTACCTACTCTGGTAGCACGTCCGAATGCCTGAAACAGAATTTGAGCGAGAAGCTCTGTGATTACTATTTTTGTTCCCCATTTGTTAACTATGGATACATCCCCATATCTTCATTGAGGACCTCCCATGATCGAAAGATGGATTCATGTCCTCAATGAAAATATGGGAAGATGTGGGAATAAGCAAAAAATTAGCTTTAATTCTTAATTATGGATAATTTTTGCTTACCTTCTTAGCTACATCAATGGATCCCATCCACTCCAGGCCTTTTTTGACGTTCAACCTCTAAAATTTTTCTTTCACTTCCCACTGAGGTGTCAGAAATCCATTTGCCTCCATCCTAGCATTTTATCAATTTCTGATATCCTCTTTGATCGAGAATTGCACATGTGCGAATTTATATGCAAAATGCGATTTCATTAAGTATGCAACCTTAGCAGGTTCGTCAATGGTTAAACCATTGACAGCAATGCGACATGTGACTCAACCTCTTTAACGTCAATAAAGAAGTCTGTGCTGCCTTTCTTTGTATTATTCGCCAGAGGCCCTCGTAATCTACCTTAGTTTGCCTGACCTTCTTTGAAACTTGATTTAAAACTACTTTATATCTACAATAATCTTCCTTCTGTACCACCTG
The DNA here is from genome assembly GCF_048544385.1 of Mastigoproctus giganteus. Lineage (NCBI taxonomy): Eukaryota > Metazoa > Arthropoda > Arachnida > Uropygi > Thelyphonidae > Mastigoproctus > Mastigoproctus giganteus. Next base: position 23,093,214 of record NC_143579.1, on the reverse strand, counting down.
TTAATTTAAACGCATCCCACGAATTTTTCTTCTGTGCGACCAATCTGATCATTTCATCTGACATTCATTTAGGTTTCATCTGACATCCTAAGGCTTGAAGTGTATTTCTTGGTTGGAATGAAAAGATCAGTAGCTTCTACGAAGAGTTCCGGAAAATTATCTGAAACAGATTCAGGAGAAAGCAGATGAAGGAAACCAAAAAGGAAAGCCTTAGAGAACAGCCTGGAGAGCCAAAGATCAAAGCGTGAAACCTCTCTGCAGTAGAAGAGAAGAAGATAAAAGTAGGTGAGCGATATATTAAATATATTATATTCTAAGTTAACAAAAAGGACTGTTAGTAAAATAGTATGGTAATTAATGAAAGGGGGTAGCACTAGAAGATAAAGTGAAAGATAAATTATCTCTAAGGTATACGAACAGAGTTTATTATGTTAAAAGGGTTAGTGTAGAATTGAAGGGAAACGAAGGAATGAGTAATAGATGAAATGGATGTAAAAATAGCTATAATGTGTTAGAAGGGAGGTAAAAGAGTTTAAGAAAGATTCTGTATATGCTTTATACAGATAATGAAGATAAATGAAATTATCTTTATCTATATATAGATAATGAAATTATCTTTATATAGATAATGAAGTTATATGAGTAAGTCTGAATATATTGTTGAAGTAACAGTAGAGTGAGAACAAAGAGTTGAATGATGAATGTAGCATTTTGAATATTACTATATGAAATAGTGTTGTATCCAGGAGTAAAAGTAGGTATAGTGAATGTACAAGTGTTAGGAGTTAATAACGAAATAAGACAAGGAGAATGAATCATGGATTTTATATAATTGTGAAGTCAGATTAACTAGTGATGGGAAACCGAAATAAGAATAATATATGCACGGTATCTCTGAGTCGATTTTGTATATTATTAGTTGTATATTATGTTATATATATGTATGTAATAAATTCATGTTTTATTTTCGCTTTGAATCTTGTTAATTTAAATAACACACACCTTGCTTGCAGAGTTAAGAGTTTGCTGTCCCACAAATTGGGTGAGAGAATCCTGGAAACTGATTAAGGGGAAACAAAAGAAATTACCATCATGATCCTGAGAATCTTCTGTGAGATATACAGTGTATAGCAGTCTGATGGAAAAAAGTGGGGCCTTCAAGGTGTGAGGGCATCTAAGAAAATCTAAATAAGACTTAAAAGGAAAGGTAATAATCTTCCGTGATATATAATATATAATAAAAATAATAATAAAAGCATATCCCCCACCCCCATATATACTTATCTTGAATGGCGTTAGCACATTTATTGGAAAACTGGAAAATTATCGACCTGTCAGTCTGACTTCAGTAGTAGGGAAAATCATGGAGGCAATGATCAAGGGTGGAATTCAGGATCATTTGGATCGAATTGAAATTCTCAAGGATACTCAGCATGGTTTTGTAAAGGGAAAATCATGTTTAACAAATCTGGTTCGCTATTTCGAAAGGGTCACTCACGAGCTGGATTTAGGGAATAATTTCGACATTGTTTATTTAGATTTCAGCAAAGCTTTTGACTCAGTCCCACATGAGCGGTTACTTTATAAGCTGGAACAGGTTGGAATCACTGGGAAAATCCTTAGATGGATAGAAGGATGGCTTCAGGGCAGGAGGCAGAGGGTTGTGATAAATGGCTATTCCTCAGATTGGGTTGATGTAAGAAGTGGGGTTCCCCAAGGATCAGTATTAGGACCACTGTTGTTTTTAATTTTCATAAACGACATTGATGAAGGGATAGAGGGCGTGATGTCTAAATTTGCAGATGATGTTAAAATTGGTAGAGTAGTTAATGATCACTGTCAAGCTGAGCTTCTTCAGAGAGACCTAGATAGACTTCAAGAATGGTCAGAAAAATGGCAGCTATGCTTTAATCCAACAAAGTGTAAGGTATTACACCTGGGAAACAGTAATCCCAAAAAAACGTATTCACTTGGTGGAGTTCAACTAAACTCAGTACTGAAGAAAAGGGACTTGGGTGTTACGATACGGTCAGACATGAAATTCTCTGAGCATTGTAAACAGGTTGCAAGGAAGGCCCATGGTGTACTATCGATGATTTATCGAACTTTTGCAAGTACAGATAGGGACGTGATAATCCCATTATATAAGGGTTTTGTTAGACCACACTTGGAATACTGTGTTCAAATATGGAGACCGCACCTAAAGAAAGACATCGAGCTTCTTGAAAGGGTGCAAAGAAGGGTAACTCGCCTGGTGAGATCGGCAAAAGGGCGTCCTTATGAAGAAAGACTTCGAATATGTGGGTTGCAGAGTTTGGAAACTAGACACTTTAGAGGAGATTTGATTGAGGTGTTTAAGGCTCTGAGAGGCATCAGTAAAATGAATGAGGACAAAATTTTCAAGATTATAAATGATGCTAGAACTAGGGGACATAAATTCAAGTTACGCGGGGAAATGTTTAGATTGGACTGCAGGAAGTTCTATTTTAGCCAGCGAGTTATAAATTACTGGAATAGGTTGCCTACATGGGTGGTAGAGGCTGATAGTTTGGGGAAATTCAAAGGGAATTTCCCCAAAAAATCTGGGAATTTATCATCCTTTTGGCACAATGCGATGAATCCGTTAAAGATGCCCCGTCATCGCTTTAGCTCCATCTGTTGTTACTGATACGAGCTTAAAGAGAGGTGATTTAATTTTTTAATACAGTGTTTGAATGAGTTAAATATATCAAGACCTCTAGTTCTTTCTTTTAACGAAACCATACCCAGCAGTTATTCTATAGTGGCAGAATCATCGAATACCATACGAATAACAACGAAAAATTGAGCTATATCACTGAAGTCTGTTGTAAAAAGGACGCACAATTAGGAATATGAGCACGTAATTGCTCGCTCACATTTTTATTCATTTTTTCGATGCGTCGCATCACAGTATTTCGAGATAATTGCAGATCTTGAAGGGCACTTTTAATTCCATTTTTGTTCTTAAAGTTTTCAAAAAGAGAATCTGTTATTTCTAAAAATGCGTCTTTCATGAATTGACCATCAGAAAATGGTTTGCTCTTTTTTGCAAGAAACGACTCACTTTAAATGATGACTCACTTTAAATGATGAACCACATGACCACTCTTGCTGGATATTTGTGTACAATTATCCAGCAAGAGTAGTCATGTAGTTCAACGGATTTGTAATGAGCGTATGCGGTGGGGAACGTAATAATAACATTTAGATTTTGACTAATCTATTTTTTATATATATTTAAAATTCGTGATCGACCGAAATTAAAGCAGAGATCGACTTGTTGGCCACCCCTACTCTATAGGTTCTCGCGGGAGCACGCCCCCCCCTTGACCTTGAGGTGGTGCGTTGTGCCATGATGCAGCATCTCGCAAAAGGGCTTCCCTGCACCTTCCTGGGCCACTCCATTGACCCTACAGGAAACCTGAAAAGAGAGAAAATAAAACTCGCCACACACCTGCAACAGGTCTGGCAGGACAGGTGTTCAAAATCCACAAAAGGGGAAATAACGAGGAAATTTCTGCCTAATGTGGGAAGATTATACCCAAAAGTACCATCATGGTTTCATCCTGGACTGTGTACAACGTATCTTTTAACAGGTCATGGGGCCCTGGATGCTAAACTAAACAGTTTTAAATTAGTGAATGATCCCCGCTGTGTCTGTGGGGAAGTGGAGACATGGTCTCACATAATGTACAACTGTGAAAACTATGAGGATCTCCGCTGCCTCCTGACGACAAAACTGACTTACTTCCCTCGCGATACGGAATCAAACCTGTTGGACTCTCCAGAGGAGTATAAGGTGGTGACAAAATTCGCCCAGGGACTGTTCACCCGAAGGAGGACACTTATTGCTATCTACAGGGATCAAGAACAGACACCACGACAAAACTAACCATCCTTGGACCAAACCAAACTGGCTCTCACCCAGATACAAGACATTCCTTTGGGACTGAACTAGCATAATAAAGGACTCGCAGAACTCGACCCAAGGTAGCGAAGGAGCCCGCTCAAGATTAATACCACGGACCTGACAAACCACAGACGGACTCCAAATACCTGACTGCACGGATGGGATTTATCCCAAGAATGACCTAATAATTGGTCTGATCCCTGCTGGGATCAGACCAATTATTAGGTCATTCTTGGTTCTCCGGTTGATCTGTCCGGTTGTCCCAGTCTGATCCCTGCTGGGATCAGACTGGGACAACCGGACAGATCGCACCTCTGCTGCCAAATGCTATTTGGCGATCTGAATAGGGTGCTCTGACCCTATTCACTTTTAATTACCAAACCCCTGGCAGGAGGGAAGAGACTTTTTTTTTCACGCTCCCTTGTGTGGCCCTTTGCCTCCACTCCCCGGGCGGGAGGGGAAGGTGACTTCTGGTCTCCCCCCCTCGCCACCCCTCTCTTCCCTCTGGTGGGGAATGGGCCTGCTTCACTGATTTTGGGGTCATCTTCTCTATGGACCCCTTATCTCTGTCTCTTCCCCCCAGCCTTCAGTCTCCTCACCCCTCTCTCTAACTTACAATCACTAATGTCTGAACCATTATTAAATTGCTTGAGCCCTACACCCAAAAACTTAACATCTATTCGCATAAATAGTACTACTTTTCGGCTGACCCCTATCTATAACGGGATTTTTTTCTCCTTTTTTTTTTTTTTTTTAATTAGGTCCTAGCCACTGAAATCTCAGGAAATTAGGTGGCAGGACCTGCCAGAGTAAATAACTATAATAGTGGTGTACGTGGTCTGCCTCCACGAGGTGCGGAGTGTGGACAGCATTGGGTCCCATTAGGGGCCCAGTGTCTAAATGACCAGAGGAACAACGGTACACGACACTACACCCAACAATATCCATATACTTTTAAACCTCTGGCATTGACAGTGTTTTGTTTCACACCCACAATGTATACTACGCGGAGATGGGGAAAACCCCTGGTGCCGTTTGACACTAAACACACTCTACACTCTACACTATGCTTAGACATGGCAACATCTCATGTATGACTGCGACCACTATGAGGACCTGCGATGCATGCTCACCACTGCTATCATCTACTTCCCGCAGAACATGGAACAGCATCTTCTCGACTCGGAACATGGGTACAAAGCCCTTACCATCTTTGCACAGAAACTCTTTGATAGAAGGCGAGCACTTATAGCAAACCACCATGCACAGCACCCAGAAGCTGATGATGAATTTCAAAACTAGGACTGGGGAAAACTGGAATACACAAGAAAACTGTACCAAATAACCTACAACCACGAACACGATCATCATTTAGCCTTGTTCACAAGGGAACTGACAACCAGGAAGAGCTACGTCTGAACCAGAGACAAACTGACACAGGACTTGACATGAATTGGATACAAATTATTCGCACTAGACCACTAGCTGTATGACTAAACCAAATGACCAACGCACGAACTAAGAAAATGATATCACCAGGACCCAAGGCAGCATCCTCATAACATGCACACTGGGCGACCTGAACAAGTTACATAACCTACCATAGGACGAGACTGCCTCATGTATGACCTTACCACTAGATTTGACTCCTATATTGAAAATGATCACAAACGAAGATCCGGTTCAGATCGCTTGGACTCTTCACGTGCTTTCTACTGCCAATGTCTCATGGCGATCTGTACCAGGCTCCCTTGCCTGGTTCCTTTACTCCCTTTCCCCTGGAGGGGAGGAGAAGACAGTCTTATCTCCTCTCCTGGTGGGGCACGGTCCTGCCTCACTGAACATACTGGGGTCGCATTCTCTATCGTCCCCATACTTCTGTCTTTCCCCCCAGCCTTCAGTCTCCCCCCCCAGTTTGTGTGGGGTTATACGCCAGCGTATAACCCCACACAAACTGCAGAAACTTAACTTCGTCCAAATTAAACCGCATAAACCTCAACTGGTTTTTCTAATTGCAGCGCTCACCCTTACGGAGTTTTTTTTTTTTTTTTTTTTTTTTTTTTATAGGTTCTAGTCACTGAAATCTGAGGAAACTAGGTGGCAGGGTCTGCCAGAGTAAAATTTCATTCTGTGTACCTGGCCTGCCTCCACGAGGCCAAGTGTGGGCAACGTTGGGCCTCAGTAGGGGTAAATTTTGAGGATGTCTTTGAGTCCGTGGCCCAGGCCAAATGGCACTGCTATCACCACCACATCCGGGCCTGATTGTACATACGCATACGTACTGGTTAGTACATACACGTCCATTGTACATCTTTGTTATATTGACCTTTTAGGAATTGTATTCTGTTTCTGGCAATAAACTATAATTTGAAATTTGCAAAAACAAAATGGAAAAGCCTATGGTTTCCTCGCACTATATGGCTAATAATAATAATAATAATAATAATAATAATAATAATAATCAGGATATCGATATAAGTTCAATCGATAATGCTAGCAGCATCGTTGATTGAACGAGTGAAAGACAGCTCTTGATTCATAGAGATACACGCATATACACCGGCTGCGTGCCAACATGCATTTTTCCTTCCTGAAACCATCTACAAATTGCGAAAAAAAACAAAGCGACCAACGTTAGCCAACGTTCTATCCATATCGACTATTTCTTTTCTGAAGAAAGAATGTACCTAGTTGTTTGATCCTCGAGTATTTGTGTGCAATACCTGTGGGCAAAATCGGGTCAATATTCAGCCGAGACAAAAACCCGGATCACAAATATTTTCTGTTTTGCAAAGTATCATCTACATACAAAAACTCCAACAAATGTGTCACCGGAGGGGCAGCTTTCTATCTGGCAAGTCATGCGATACTTTTTTATTCCTCATCACCAAGGAATCCACCGAATGTTCTTTAGCTTGTCAAGGTAAAAGGTACAATTTATTTGAATAGTATTTTGGGGTATAAATTTCTTCGACGCTGTGCTTGTATTGGCATTAACGATACTTGAGGATTTTGTGTTTTATCTGAAATAAAATGGCTGATCAAGTAAAATTGCTGATGGCTAAATTTTCTGAATGCAAAAAGATTATGAAGAACACAATCAACTTTTCAGACAAATTGAAGATTTTAAAAATTTACAGCAAGAAAACTCGCTCACGGTCAAGAAATAGAAACCTTTGGTGCCAACGGATAATTTGTTGTTGCTTGGTATGATCACAAGTTCCTAGCTATCAGATAAATACTAAAAGCTTACTTGGAACTTAGTGGATCTGGTTATCAGAAAGACAGGCGATCTTGTTATTGTTGGAGCACGTTTAGTAGGTGCCACAACTGAGAAAACAAAGAAAACCACTGGTGTGTAGAAAGAAATCATCTGGAAAGTAAACAGTGAGTGGGCGAAGAAAGGAGAATGTAGCTCTAAAAGAAAAAGAAATGCGACATTCCAAGAACGAGATTGCTGGATTTTAAAGAATCGCGTCATAATATAAAGTGAAGTGTGCAACAAAAGACTGAAAAAATCAATTTAGGCAAGGATTCGTTTCCAACAGAACTATGCTACAGGAGTTGAAGAATTTGAGATCGTTTGCTTGTATGAAATCCACTTCTTTTCTATAAAAAGATTCGACTGGAGTGGTGCCACCAATGCCAAGATAATGCCCATAACTGTGGAACATTGGAAAAAGATCAAGTGGTTCGGTGAGTCTCGGTTTGCACTGTATGGGACCAATGGTAAAGTGAAACCGTGCGTGAACCTCATTAAACTATTCATCTAGACTGTCTCGTGCCCACTATTTAAGTAGCTGGGTCCTCGTGAGTAGCACAGTTAGTAGAATCGCCGTCCTCCCCACACAGGGTGGAAAAGACCTGAGTTCGAGTCTCGTCGATGGCGGAAGGAATTTTTGTGGGACTTTTTTTCACAACATGGCTGAGTTAGGCGGTCTCACTCGAGGGTAGCATGGTTTTTTCTCCTGGAAACTAGGGTTTTCCTTCCAGAAAACAGAAAGTCGACCTGAGAACACGCAATTTACAGACAATATACACGGATCAATATGGCCTTAGTCGCTGATTCTCATAAAACCCTACTATTACAACAACTACTTATGTGGTAGAAATGGTATCATGGTATGGCGTATGTTCTGTTAGCACGGACTGAGTCCGCTCATACCATTAGAAGGTTGTATTATGTCTACTGAACATACTTCTGTCGTATCGGTCCGACTTCACACTGCAATGCTTCATTTTTATCCCGATTACGATGGAGTCTTTCAAAGTGACAGTGCAACCATCTACCACCCAAAAATTGTATATAAATGGTTCGAAGAAAATTCCTTAGATTTCCACCATCAGCGTTGGCTGCCTAATTCTCCAGATCTCAATCTAGTTAAGAAGGTTTTAAGAACGTTTGAAATATGTTGGAAAGGATAGTTCGTTTTCGCAGTTGTCTGCTGACCATAGTACACCAGCTGACAGATATCCTGATGGAAGAATGGTCAAATCTGGTAATTCCACTAGGTGCCTGAGATTTCATCAGACACCTAGTGGAACCCATGTCACTAAGAGGTGGTGATACTAGATATTGGATAAAAGTTTCTAATGTTTTTGGCCGATAAGTGTTCAAGAAAGAATTCAACAATGTTTTCCAACGAATTGGTGGAAATGGAATTATGGACGATGTCATACAGAAGCCATACACATCTGATGGATCTAAATATGAAGAAGAGGAGATTAAATCACAAAAATTACCGATTTTATGTAAATAAATGTACATGTGCATTTTTTTGGGTATATATGTATATTTTTTTATGATAACCGACATTAACCGACATTTCCGATTACCACCTTTATTATTATTTCGAACTGGAACCTCTGGAAGATAGGAGAATTATGGATTTCAAGCTTTCGCATAAGATTGTATGAAAGATTGTAGTGAAGAGTTATCATCACTTACAACCGTTGTCGGTTTTGTTTTTTGTTTTAAAATAAAATTGTTTAATTAATTTATTTAAAATTTATTTAATATTTATTTAAAGCGGTTTATTTAAAACCAACGATTTTGTTTTATTGAAGTAAAATCGCTCATTTCGGAAGTACATCGATGACATTTTCTATGCTGATCCAAAGGCAAGGGAACAACTTTTCTATTAAAAAGAATAGGCAGTTCATTATGCAAATTTTAAATATAGAAATCGTAAAATCTTAACGGTAATAATATGACAAAAAGGCAAATAACATGTTGGAACAGGTGGCACAACATTTATATTTGTCACGTGATGCACTCTAAATAGGGTTCACATTATATTCCAGCGTTTTGTGGATTTTTAAATAAGATAAACAATTTAAAAGCGAGTTATTGAAAGTGAAAGACAATCCCTTTCGACCTGGATTGGTCGCGTCTCTGTGTGACGTTTTCCAAGCTCGCTGGCTGTCCTAATTTTTCCGACTAGTATTACATATTAGAATGAGATGTATGGCCTGTCATAGCCACCTGTCTTCGCAGTCCTCCCCCCTCCCTCTTCCCCCATCCGAGTTCCTGTAATAAATAAGGTTTTCTTCAGCCTCAGATCGCTCCTAGCTAACGACGCATGCAAGTCGACACTCCGACTTAGCAGGGATTCGTTGTTGCCACCCCCTTCCCCCCGTCTTCCATTTTCCTCCCTCTTCCAACACTGCTAACGTTTAGGGTGTGTTCTGATGGTGAAGTGGTTGCTTGTAAATTGTGTTTTGGCTTGTCATTTGGTTCCGACGGCATTACTTAAGCGCCATTCTTCTATTCTTTCTCTCTCATCATTTTGGCAGTTATTCGCTAGCGCCACCCTAACAGAACAAGCTTAATTTTTATCTTTTGGAGGTTCAATTATTTCAGATTAAATCATCAGAAAAGAAGAATTTATTAATCCCACACCGATGTTTCATAAAATTTGGAGCTTAATGATTATCCAAATCCTCGTTAGATAGTAAGCCAGGAAAAGTAACCTTTGTTATTTATCGAAAATATAACTTCTTAATTACCGTATTTGTCGGCTTATAAGACGCATCCTAATTTTAGAACGGTAAATTTAAGAAAAAAAAATTATTGTTAATACAATGGAAATTTAAAATTCAATAAAAATAAAACCCAAAAGCCAACGAAGAAATGTATAGGATTGTTATTCTTATTATTTTAGTATTATTTAGTATTTTAGTAGCTCTGTTCGTGTTCTTTGGCATATTGTGCTACTTTTAACTTAAATTCAACAGTATTTTGCCTTCTTGATGCGCCTACCATTGATTAGGGCTTAGATGTTTAACTGGAATTCACTTGTTACTCCAACAACAGTCTAGTAATTACTGAAAAGTGTACTGATCATGATCCAGATGTAAACTATTCGTTAACTATATTTTGTTGCTTGCCAATTTTTCGGTTTTGCGCATGTTTGCCACTTTCGGCTTCTAAGACTCAGGGTATTTTTTTAAAGATATTTATAAGGAAAAAAAGTGCGTCTTATAAGCTGACACATACGGTATTTCGATGGGTATTTCCCCGTGTATTAACTGAATATTTTGTTAGTGACTTAGAGTTTCGACACATGCAGAGATAAGATGATTATTTCATTGTATAAAGCAGCAGCTCCCAAACTACTAAGATCTACAGACCCCTTCAAACCCCCCAGGGGTCCGCGAATCCCAGTTTGAGAAACGCTGGTATAAGGAATGGACAGGCCACACGCCGATTGATTCTAGTTGAGCCTGTCCAGTATCTAGACCTAATAAACCAATTTGACCTCTTCTAGTCGAAGGAGCCAAATTGGTTTATTAGGGATGGGCTCCTCACCCACTAGAATCTTCCCATTTTCGAGTTTCCATGAGTCTAATGAAGGTCTGGAGGGCCGGCAACATCACTGAGAGCTATAAATTTAAATTAGAAGTGGAAGAGGTTTGGACTGGATTGAAAGTAGCTTTCTTTTAGCCAGCAAGTTGTTAATTACTGGAATAAGTTACCTCGGTGGGTAGATGAGGCTGACAGCTTGGGTAAATTAAAAGGTCAGCTGCATAGTTACCCTCGTGGGGAGTGAAACACATCATTGTACGTACTATATGACTAACACTAATACTAAAGCTAAACTATTTATAAAAAAAAATATATATATATATATATATAAATATTTGTTCTATTAAGGGAAAATTACTGGGTTCCAGGATAATTCTTGTAATTTTCAACGGTTTTCTTTAAACTTCAGGGCAATTCTTTAAAGTCGAGATTATCTAAGTTTTTTTTTTCTCTCATTTACTTTTTATCTTTAGATGAAAGAAAAGAAAGAAGAAACTAGTATCTTTATTAAATGTCTAACGGTTGCTCCATAGACAACAAATATATAAAGAATTATTTAAATTTCGCCCCAAATACCACTAGAGACATCTAGTGGTATTTAGACTACAACATCTATTTGTGGAAATACATTACATTTATTTATTTTTTGTTGTTGGATGGGGTGCCAACCGAGTTTTAATTTTCTGTCCAATGAAGTGCGATGCATCATTGCTATATTGAAAATTCCACTGACACGCCAAATGTCTTTCTCTCTACATTCAGTTGACATTCAAAACATTATCAGCATTCTCCTGGCTGCCTGTTGTCACTCACACTGACACCTATATACAGTTTTTGGACTGCTTGTCCGTTTTCGTTTCAAGTTGAGCTTTGGAAGTTTTTCTTCCACCTTCTCTCTCTCTCTCTCTCTCTGTAAGGAATAAAATGCGCTTTCTCGAATCGTTCTCGTGTTCTTTAAGAAGAGGGGGGGATATATTTCGCAGTTTGTGCATGGACTGTTTATCAGAAATAATATTTAAAAGTATTTTATTAGCACTAAACTCCGCTAGGTGGTCTATTGTATCGAAAAGGGCCCCCCTCCACTTCCGAAGAAATATAATAAATGTAGGAGATGGATGTATTTATGGAAAAATATTTTTTGTACTCGACTGCCAGAGAGGTGTAGCTTTGGCGCAGACTCGACCGATTGTAGTTTCTTGAGATGCTATTTGATAGAATTTTTATAGCCGGCCCTAACAACCGGTCTACATAAGATTCTTCTGTTCCGCCATTATCTCGTGAATACACGTGTCGTTTGCGATGGTGGCGACAGCACCCCGTAGCTGTATTGGTTTCAGATATACGTTTGGCTTTATGAGGGCGAGCAAAGGGGCCTCTGGATTGACCTAATACATCTGATGACGAGATTATCTAAAAAACATGGCAACTGCAAATAGAACATCCTCGATTTGGAAAATATTTCGGTTTGTGTTGACTTAAAAAGCGAAGTGGCCGAAGGGGGATTCTTTTTTTTTGGGAGCTCATAAAAGATAAAAGGGTGGTGTTATGAAACAATATTGGTCCGAGTTATTGGTCCATTTCGGAATATTCATTCGCACGTTGCCATGACAACAGACGGAAGTAATAATTTTGGTTCGGTTATTCTGCACTTTTAGTGCTTTATTCAATCTTGGTCTCGCTCTCTTATCTCTAGCTTTCTTTCTCGCGCTCTTTGGCGTTTGCTTTCATCTCTCTCTCTCTCGATTTCTGTATCATTTTCTCCGGTTTCTTCCATTTTCGATTTCTCTCTCTCTCTTTCATTATTTTTTTTTATCCTTTTCTTCTCCAGGTGCCTCTTTAATTATTCTTCTCTCTCTCTAGATTTCTATCCCATTCATTCATTCATTCATTCATTCTCTGTCTCTCAGTTTCTCTTTCGTTATTATTTACTCTTCTCTCTCTCCTTTCATTATTTCTTCTCTCTTCACTTTTCCTTTTTCATTAATGAAAAACACCTCAATTTTTCTACCATTTCTCTATAGATTTCCCTTTCATTGTCTCTTTCTCTGCAAATTGTTCGCTCATTTTCTCTGTCTCTCAGTTTCTTTTTTATTATTTCTTCTCTTTTTCTCTCACTCTTTCATAAACCGTTCGCTTTTCTCTCTTGGTATCTCTTTCATTCTTTTTTCTTTCTCTCTTTTTCATTTATCTTTTCCTTCTCTCTCTCTCTCTTTCTAGATTTCTATTTAACTCTCTCTCTCTTTTTTTTTCTAGATTTCAATTTAACTCTCTCTCTCTCTCTCTCTCTCTCTCTAGATTTCTATTTAACTCTCTCTCTCTCTTTCTTTCTAGATTTCTATTTAACTCGCTCTCTCTCTCTCTTTCTAGATTTCTATTTAATTGTCTCTCTCTCTTTCTTTCTAGATTTCTATTTCTCTCTCTCTTTCTTTCTAAATTTCTATTTCTCTCTCTGTCTCTCTCTCTCTCTCTTTTTCTAGATTTCTATTTAACTCTCTCTCTCTCTCTTTCTAGATTTTTATTTAACTTTCTCTCTCTCTCTTTCTCTCTCTCTCTCTCTCTCTCTCTTTCTAGATTTCTATTTAACTCTCTCTCTCTCTCTTTCTTTCTAGATTTCTATTTAACTTTCTCTCTCTCTCTCTCTGTTTTTCTTTTATGCTCTCTATATTTCTGTTGATAATACGTGCTTTGTGGTTCACGACGTAATATCAAAAACTCATCGTTACTATCAAAGTGCTTTCATTATTTCTTCTCTCTCTCTCTGGATCGGACTTGGCGCATCATTGCCTTAGTCGCCATTGCACCATAAAAACCAAAACCAAACCAAACGAAATCTCTCTAGATTGTGCTCTCTTTCTCTCTCTACGCTTTTATTTTATTCTCCTCGTGTTCTTTCTCCCTGTATTTCTATTGGTAACTCGTGCTTTCTGATTCATGACGTAATGTCAAAAACTCATCGCTACGATCATGCGCATTTGCGACCTTCATCGTGACGGTAAGGATACATTGAAAAGAAAGAAGAGAGCGAACGAAAAGCGAAAGAAGTGCAAAATAACAAAGAGAACGATGAACAGGTGTAGAACGACACGAAACAAGAGCTGCTTTTGTGGAGGGTCATTATATACCCTTCTATCTCTCCACATTTTCAAAAAGGTCCGCTTAATTATCTTTCTGCTCTTTTCAGTGCATTGTTCAGTACACTCTTACGTATTCTGATGAAGATCATCAGAACATCCGGCCGAAACGTACCATCAAGTGCTATCCTTATTATTATTTTTTAAAATTTACTTTCTCTCTTTTACTCTTTACAAAAAAGAATAAAAGATGGCAAATGATGTAGCATTTCTCTTTCTCCTTTTTTCTCTCTTGCTATTTTGCCTCCTTTGTTGTATGCGTATTATGTTTTAATAATTTTTCCCGTCTTCAATATGCTTCATTTTCTTTCCTTCTTTCACTTTTTTTATCCTGTTTTCTCTTCCTCCCAATTTATTATTTTCTCTCTCTCTCTCTCTCTCTCTCTCTCTCTCTCTCTCTCTCTCTCTCTCTTCATGCGCTCGCTTACACCACCAATGAATTCCGTATTAAAATTGCATCTCATAAATCGTGCGAGCTGAATTCTAACAAGACAAATGGGTGATTGTTGTGGCATTCATAAATCCAAATGATGATAAAATGGGCACCCTCTTCACAAACCACGCAACATCCTAACGAACTGATGAGTGTTTTCCGTGTAAAAAACTCGCTGTGACTAGAAGCATTAAATTTAATCCGCGGGATTTTTTTTTTCCATAAATCACGACATTCTTGAGTTGGGAATCATGTAAATCAAGGGTGGCATAATCACTGGTTAAGCAGACTAAACGTATCTTTCCGTACGAGCAAAACTAGGCCACCTTATCGATTAGTAGAAATTACGCTTTTCATCTTCCAGCACGGACGGCTAGCTTGGGACAAGGAGAAGAAGAAGAAGAAGAAGCAAAAAACGTTTCCATTAATGATAACCAGCTGGGTTCAGAAGGAAACCTTAAGAAATAGCATCGCTGCAAACATTGGATCTTTCGGTCAGCTGGGATGTCAATGTCGAAATAAATTCTATCCCATTAGATCCCGTGACTTTCTTCAATGTGGTGGATTGTCGGTCGATTTGCGGTCTCTCTTTATTTGCTACTAAATTAATTTTACCTTTCCCTATGATGACGACAGCCAGGTGATCCTCTTTATCGTATTTTTTTGTCTTAACCATAAACACTGTTCTTTATCTTAGGTTTCTTAGATTTGAGAGAAAAAATCCTAAGTCCACTTTGAAGTCAACTTAGTTTTAAATATTACACTGGACAATAAATTTCGATTTTTTGATTTTTACCTCCCGAAATGTGGTACATCTCGTGGATTTTGATTATGAATCCAAAGTTGAAGTCAGATATTGCCTAACGCTCATAGTTTTAGAGAAGAATGCAGACTTATTGAAATTTTAAGAAGAATTACGATAACCGGCCCAATTTTTCATTGTTTTTTTTTTATTTTATAATGGTTAAAAGCATCTCTGGTTAATGTCCATCGTCTCTGGTCAATTTTCATCATCTCTGGACAATGTCCGTTGTCAATGTCATCAATGTCTACCAGCATACTGGACTTGAACCTTCCTTGATGACGTTTCTCAATTGTAGCAATATCTTATTGAAAACATATTCATCGTGTTTATAAGTAATGTGTCCAAGGTTATCTGGAAAAAAATTCTTAATAAGACGGGAAAGTGGATTTTTCCAACCGACATTTGGTAAGCTTGTAAAAATTCTCAATCAAGATTTTATTTGCTCAGTTGCTGCCCAAAAATGTTCACAAATTTTCTTGAATAACTGACACGACTTCATTTCCTCATATCACCATCAGCCATTTTAAATCCTTGCAGGATGACAGCTTCTCCAGCAACGTTCCATTTCCTTCTGTTTTATGCAATGGCCATCCATTTACTGTCCACGAACTCTTGAATTTCATCTATCCATCTTTGTTGTTGTCCAGGTTTTCTTTTAGCTCCTTTTGGGTACCATACTGTTATTTTCCAGTCTATCTGTCACCATGTCTTCGAGCTATGTGTCCTGCCCAAGTCTATTTCAGTTCTTTAGTTTTGATAAGAATGTCCATCACCCCAAAAAAAATCCTACTGAACTTATCCATCCCCTCCAGATTTGTCTGTTTCTTCCTTGAATTTAAGTTATCCACTACCACGACATCAGACAGAAGTGTGTTCCAGAAATCAACTACCCCCCTGGCTAAAGGCAAACTTCCACACATATATTTTGCAACTGTCCCTCTTCAATTTGAATTTATGATCCTTTGTGTGCATAGTCTGAGCAAGAGGAAGAATACCATAAGCACTGAGCTTGCTCAATTCATTCAAAGCCTCAAACACCTCAATCAAATCCCCTCGCAGGTATCTAGTCTTCAGACGCTGAAATTTGCAGAATTAAAGCCTTTCTTGGTATGCGAACCCCATTTGTTCTGCTCAACAATCCCGTTACCCTTCTATATACTCGTTCCAGCAGCTCCACATCTGTCCTAAAATGAGGCTTCCAGACTTTAATATGTCCTAGAAGGGCATATTAAAACCCTTCTCTTGGGGGCTCTCTGGAAGACGAGGAAAGGTGGGTCAGTAATGCTATTTTACCTCATCCACCAATCCACCAAAGAGCAGGAAATCGGGAAAATGTCACTCTTCTTTGCCCAGAAAGGATTATAAGAGTTCGGGACCCCTAAAAGTCTGCATTTAGGAGATTTCTTAGTTTAAACATGCCCAAAAAAAGTTCTGCTCTCTGGTAACTGTAACTAGGTAAAATGCCAGGTCACACGCTTTTCTAATAAAATATCCAGGCAGTGTACACAGAATTCGTAGTAGAGACTTAATTAAAGATTTTAAAGCACATCAAAATAATTTGTCAGCAGTCTAGAAACCTTCGCCTTTTTTAGAGCACGAAAGGAGAAAACCTGAAAATCATGATTATTTATGAAATCATGATCCCATCTGGCTTAAGGAAATCAGTTTTAAATTGGGTGATAACAAATGCGAATTGAGTTTGTTCATTTGGGAGATTTTATATTTCTTAATTTGGTCTAGTAAATGCTCGCATTGATGGAGAAACAAATTATATTAAAAACAAATAAAAGTCCTTGGAGATCTTTTCGAGTTTTTAGAGGTAACAGGTCGTAAGTGTTGCAAAGCATGTGATAATCAAGTTTAGCAAATTCAATTTCATGTTTGAAATATGTTTCCTAAATCTAATTTGAATGAATTCAGTGTGTCTTGAATAAGATATTTCTGGTTAGGAGATCAGATTGTATCTTCCTAGCCAAGTATTTGGGGTGTTAAATATGCATAGAGAGTGAAAAAAACTTTGTAAGATGGAAAAGATTAACCATCTATATTTTGATTATCCTTTTCAGAGCAGTCCCCATTTGATGGAATGCACTTATTTCAACGTTTCTGCCATTTTTCAAAACATGGTGGAAGCCATTTTTTTGCATGCCTTTGAGAATTGCCTCCAATGTCTTTACAACCTTTTGACGGCTGGAAATGTTTTCTTCCCAACTCCTTTAACTCTGGAAATAAAACAAAATCGCAGAGTGCAAGGTCAGGGCTGTAGTGGGGTCGAGGAACACATTTGACATTAATGCTGGCTAAATACTCGATGACAGTATGGGCAATATGAGATCTCGCATTGCGGTGTTCGCGATAACGTGGTGTTCCAAACAGAGCTTAGTTGCTTACTCTCACAGTCTTCAGTAACCATCCGTTGCAGCTCCTGATAAACCTACATTCAGAACTTGTTGTTCGGGTGTGAGTGGTCTTCAAACCCAGCGAACACAAGCACGTGCCATATGCAAATGGAATGGAGAATACCGCGCGTGCTTCCAACTCATATTCTCAACATTTCTGCCAGTTGCCTTACTGTTATACCACGACCCTCTCTCACGATTACGGAAGCAGTATTTATGGTTTTTGTGGTAGCAGCAGTGGTTGGAGCTGCAGGACCATCGATTTTTGTGACAGTCCTGGAGTTTCAACCATTATGATGGAACCCTACGATGGTAGGCACCAGCAGAACCTACCATCGTAGGTTCTGCTCGTACGGACTAGGTCCGTTCATACCATTAGAAGGTTGTTACCACCAATGAATATCTTTCTGTTGTGGCGTACCAACTTCACTCTACAATGCTTCATTTTTACCCGAATTTTTCTCCGATGGATTCAGCTCCTTCAGACAGTGGAAACTCTGTCACATTGTATACAGGCTATAACTTGTGCTGAAGGTGGTCCTGCTCGATATTGAATAAAGTTTTGAAGAGGGTCAGTCCTAAATTCCAATGAAATGAGGGCTTGCTCATCAATCCAGATAAAGGATAACTCCTTGTTGTGCTTTACCCCAAAATTAATTTTTGCATCTGATCCTCTTGAATTATAGTACCTGTTCTATACATGAGATCCAATTTGAGTTTACCTTTGAGAATTTTACAATTGCATTTGCAAAAGCTCTTCTACAATGTCTGGTAGTTTTGAAATACGAGAGACAAATCTAAAATCATAATTAAAGACTGTTTCTCAAGGTATTGTCTATGACGGAGCTATGAATGCCGATGCTCAGTTTAACATTTTGAACAATCCACAATCCATGCGCCCTTCGATGTGACAGTTCTATGATACTGACCATATTCGTTTTCACAGTATAATGTCCTATGCCATAATGCCAGCTCGTGGATATCAATGTACAAATTAGGAATGACCCAAGCACATTATCAGTTTGAATCCTATGAACACCCATAGGTGGAACTGCAATGTTGGGTGTGTGATGTATTGGTTCTACCATCACCTAACGTTCCAGTTCAAGCTATTGGTTCCACAGCATTCAAATTCTGTAGCTCGTTGGTAGAAAGCCTACCCGGGTGGGTTGAGTGTGTCATACTGTAGAAGACAAAGGGCTGCTCATTAGGTTAGGTGTACTTTAAGTGTGAAGGCAGTTAGGAGTACGAGGCGTTAGTTTGTATCTGTAATTGTGTGTATTCTTCTGTAGGTTTGCTATTTGCTGGATGAAAAACCTGAATTTCGGATGAATTGACTGAGCGCTGTTGCATTAGCTGCCCTGACAAATAAAGTTTTAAACTCCCCTGTCCCGTAGCTGTTCAAAAGAATAAAAAAATAAAATTAACGCGGGTGTATTTGAATAAAAATACCGAAAATCCCTAATATTTTGCTCACAGAGTGTTCATAAAATGCATTTTACTTCGAAATATGCAAATCTACTTTTCAATACGAAGTTCATTCGTTGAGTTAAACTGCAAAGGTATTTATTCGCCCGAAGATAAAGTTTCTGATTTAATCTCTCGGTGTCTTTTAGCTCTAGATGTAACTGAACCCTGAGGGCCTGTACGTGAGTTGAATCCACTCTCGTATTTCTCTGTTCATCCGTAAACAAATGTACAATTACTGCGAACAAGGCTTAGCGGCTGACATGTGTTTTTGATCGCACTTAACGTGCTAAGAACAAATTCTGGTCATAATCGCTTTGTCGGAATAAGAAGATTCTGGGGGGATCTTTATGTAACGATTTCTCTCGATAGAACACTCTGAGGGTTAAGTCATGTGACTAATACATTTCTGCGTGACATTGTAACCAGCTATGCGCCTGCCCTACTTTTTCCTTTCGCCTTGCGCCCTCCTTTCGTCCGATTTGCTGTTCTACTTGGTGTGATCTCTTTGATCTGCTCAGTTCTGGAACTTTCTCTCTTCCCTTTAGCTATGTGGTAAGTAGTACCAGGGATGTTGTCATGGCATTGGTTGGTCGAGTCCACTGTTAAAACAATTGTTTATTTTAAAATATTTTATTAAGAGTATTAAAAAAACAGGCCAAACAAATGGAAGACTTTATTGTACTCTCTATGTTTTGACGGACATCGGGATTTAATTTTATTATTAAATCCCTCGCAATACAACGAATTGTGAAACAAATATTTCCCGAAAGATTAATAAATGTGATACAGCAGGTTCACGAAGTACTTAATCAATATGGGCAAGGGACGTAATCTGATGGACTTCGAAAGAGGGATGATTGTTGGGCATTGGTTGAAGGGAAGGGGGTGACAGTATTACGGAAACTGCGAATTTTGTGGGCTGTTCGTTAAGGTGTTTCAAGAGTGGACGGATAGTGGAATGTCAATATTGGTGTTCTGGTATAAAAGTTCTGTCTTTTCCAAGGAGATGGATAACTTATTAGGAGCATCCCAAAAGCAAAGATCAGCCATAGCAGAATTAGCTGGTTCTAGTGACGAACGCGAACTTTCATGTACCAGCAGGGTGAAGTCGTCGGTGTAGACCAGTTTAGAGACAGAAGGATTAGCCATAAGGAACCATTCGTCCATAAACAAGTTTCAAACGAGTGGGCCTAAAATGGAACTCTGCGGAGAGATACTGAAACAGGACATATGAGATGTTGTGAGCTTGAAATTACATGGACAGTACGATTACAAAATAATTCCTGGTGAGCTGATAGAGTTGTTTTGAACATTGAGCAGCACGGCTAGCAAACAGACTGCTCCACCAGAGGAAGTGAGTAGAATGCTTCAGCAAAGTCTACAAAAATGGATAGTATGTATTTGCAATGCTTAATTTAATTCTAGAAAGGAGTTCCACCAAGGCCTCTTCAGTACCTCTGCCAGTAGGGAAGCCAAACTGATTCGAGGATATTTAAGGATTATTCGGGAAAAAAGTATTAAGCTTTGTAGCAATTCAAGAGCTCTAAAGTCTAGCCCAAATTTGTCAGGAGAGCTATAGGACCATAAGCTTTAACTGAAGTAGGGCTTTGGAATCTTTGGAATCAATTTAAAAAGAGCTTGTCTCCAAATATCTAGAAAGGCCCTTTCCGATAAACATTTATTAAACACAATCAGAAAACACAATCAGTGGGACAAAGACTGTGGATTTTTTGATAAATATCCTGTCAGGACTATCTATACCGGGACATCTGTCATTGATTTTTGATATAGGATAATCTAATTCTGTTTGACAGAAAGGAGGTAGGAGTAAAGCAACAGTAATCATCATTTAAGGTCCTAATTAGCCTATGAAATTCCTGACCAAGAGTTGGATCGTCTGTGGCAATAAAGCGTCCAGAATAGCAGCAACAGTATCATGCCAAGTGAGAGTTTCAGAATGACCGTAACGGAATTGTACACTTCAGGGATGGGGGGGGGGGGGAATGAAGCTTGTTCTTAATAAGTTTTTGAACTCATTAAGAACAAGTTTCACAATGGCATCTTCATCTGACAATAATGATCCTTGATGATCATTATTGCCAAACGCACGAACAAAATTCTGCTATGTTGTGCATTTACTGTCATGAATAGCTGAGTGCTTGATAGGTTTCCTTGAGTTGCTGTGCATCAGCAGGAGGTCAGCTCTGTCGATATCGCTAGAAGGCCTGACGAGCATGAAAAATAACTTGACGTAGAAGAGTCAGGTTATGATTCCGCGAAGGTGCTGGGTATTGTACCAAAACTTTCTTCTTAGCAGCATAAGAGTAAGTCCTGAGTAGGAGGTCATTTAATAAATTCGCAAGAGCGGTGGCTGTCAAACCAGGTGAGGTGTTAATTACAGACGAGATTTAATGACGCGTTCAAATAAGTCCCTTTTAACACACCTGAGTGAAAATCGCCGAAGATCTTGAATTGGAGCAACTTGAGGAGTAAAGCCAAGTTGGACAGTAAAAGTGATCACCCTGTGATCGTTAGAGCAAAGTCCTGTTAAAATGAAATTGAGCGGGAAGCCACAGATATGTCTATATTACTTTCCCAATTAAGGAAGTTGAACGTGTAGGGGAGTTCAGGCTGGCTTAATATGTCAAGCTCGTGAGCAAGAAGAAAATCTTCAATCAATTGTCCTTTGGGATCAGATCTCAGACATTCTGGGAAGTTAGGATCGATCACGGACCGAATGATTCACAATCCCTTCTCCTGGAACGGCAGTTAGCCCATTCTGGACGATTCGATTTGTTTGGACAGTCGGCATATATACGACCTTTGCGTGAGAAATGACCACATGTTGGCAGGTGGCAGTAGTGTGTCCGAAACATAGACATGTGTAATACTTGGTTACCACAACGAAATATCTAAATTTGTGGGCTGTAAGACCAAGGTGTTGATGCTTAAAAATAAGCCGAAGAGTGGCTCCAATAGACCAATGAACACAGTTTTTATTCATAAGCTTTGTGGAATTCGAAGGTTAATTAATTTGAGAGTTCTTCCAAGAGTCCTGTAAATTTTTAAAGAATAAGTCATGTATAAGATCGTCCTTGGAAAGATCTTTATCCCTCTCTTTGGGGAAGGTGTGAAGATAATCGCAAAGGATAAAGCTTGAAGAGAAGCAATCTTTGCAGAATCAATCTCTGAGTCTGTTTCAATAATTATTCCCTCGTTGCGTGTAAGGCACATAGCCTTAATCTTAACTTTCCTAAGGCTTTGCCTGAGTAGCTTAGTAGCCTCTGATCTTGGTTAGTAGTGAGCGTAGAGTTTTCACTGGCTTTTAAAATGATAATATTTTGGTCCCGAGAAGTCTGAAAACTGACCCTGAGAAAGGAATCAGGAAGAGGGGATGAAACGGACTTTGAAGCTTTAATGGGATCAGAAAGTATGGTAGGGGCAGTAGTAGTTGTTTACTGTGCTTCTGTGCAAGAAAGAGAAGAGGCAGCTGGTGAAAAAAAAAATTGAAGTGTTCTTTTCATATACCTCCAATTCATCCGAAAGTGTTTCTTTTCGATGATTAACTTGTTCAAAGCACGTTCCGTACCGCACCAGTTGAGATGGATTTTCTTAGGGAAGTCTTTAGTGACCTTTTTGGCCTCGTTAAAAAGGCACTGCTTAAGATCTTTCCTAAGGAAAAGCCGTAGCATCTTTGGATGGTAAGTCGCAAATGCTATGGTACTGCAGTCTATATGATGGTTTGCGTGTTTGTCAATAGATTGTAGGTTTATCGGCTGATTTGTGGGAGAGCGAACATGCTAACCCGTTTCTCATCCATACTCGTATATCGACCGAACAATCTGGAGATGCACAGACTGTTCGTGTCTTTATCCAGCAACGCAAATGCGTATGTAGTAAAGCATGTTCAATCAGTTACTACTTCTAGGGTAACCCATAGCGAGATTGAATATTCATTAACAGTTTCAATTTGCTCTTCCAAATACCGAGGTGCTTTATAGTAACATAAAAGAAGGCAATGAATTCTACCGTGTTGCGCAAGAGATGAGTTCTAAGTTTTTTATTAGGTTGTTTATTCCGGGATTGGCGAATAAAATCCAAATGAACCACTTTGAATTCCAAGCTATCGTAACCTGTGACAGTTCTATAGGTTGTATATATTTTTACTCCTTATCGTGGCTTCGTTAGTGGCTCCGTTGTGAATAATAAGCGCAATAAAGCTTGCATAATAACACAGTTAATGCTTACTTTGGGAACATTATCATAAAGAAAGTTAAAAAGAAACCGAAGATAATGTTTTTGGGCTGGTGCAGATTGCCTTAAACGATCTTCGTGCGAATCGCTTTTTGCTACCGAAATGGATGCATCTTGGAGAAGTGAAAAAGAGAAACAGAAATAATTAGACTCTAGGAACGAGGAAATATCGAGGCATTACATTGATGTTTTTGGTTATCATCTAGAAGAGAGATTGCTTTATAACTAGACTGCTTCCTACGAAGATATTCTGGAAATAATCCTCGGTAATGCGAGAATAAATGAGAATTTTTCAATTTAACTTCTGCACTTTATCACAAAGGTCATATTTGACATCATGATGACTTGGTAACGGTACTATTTATTTATATAAAACAGGTTTGCATTCTAAAGATATTGGTACCACACTTTTCCATTGAAACGCCTCGAAAAAAGGGATGCTTTTGTTAATAATAGTTGGCACCTTCTCATATCTCGTGCTAAGTGATGGATATTCCTTTGAGTAATTGTCTTCCAGTTTAATTCTGTTCGGTAAAAAGTCAGTGTTCCATGATTTAGCTTTGTGATTAATGAATCTCCATCTTGTTTGTTATACAGCCGTTTAGAACTTTATCAAAAGCTTTTCTCCTGTCTACAAATATCACGCAAGCCTCTGTTTATCAGAGAATACATCAAAACTTGTATGAATTATAATTCATTTATAATTCATGGCAGCTTCTCTGTGTAAAATTCATCAACCAACCATTATGGTATACTATCAGGCATTTAAAGGAGTTTCCAATTATTACTAAACATGGCGATGGTCTATGGAGATACATGAATAAATTTTAAAATAAAGCAAAAGGAACTGTGCGTTCATTAAAATTATTAATTCTCATTCATATTTATAACAGTGATCACTTAAACTTCCAATATTAGATAAAAAAATACATGAACGGATATGACATCAGATCATTTCCGGTCAATTCATATTCTGACTAGTAACACTAGGAATATTAAAATAAAGGTGTATTGATAAGTTTCTATTTATTAACCAATATAAACGTAAAAAATAATTTATATCCATTATTTATTTATATTTTAAAGTTTTATAAATTTTTTATTTATTTACTTAGTAAATAAGATTATAAAGATTTCTTTAAAACTTAAATTTTAATGTTAGCAAATATTTATTAATTATAATTAACTTTATAACTTAATTTTTAGCTTTTGATTTTTTTATTAATAATTATTTACTTTATAAATTTAATTATGATTAATAACGTCATTTATGAAATTTAATAAAGAATTATAATTTATGAATATTCATATTTAATAATTGTTATAAAAAGTTAATAATTAAAACGGTGATTCTAATGCATTACCATTTTTGAGTAATATTCCTATTTTCTTCGTCATGTCTGTCCGTCCGTCCGTCCGTCCGTCCGTCCGCTCGCATCTAATGCCTTGACTTCTAATTAATGAATTTTCACGAAATTTTATATTTGGCTCATTTGGAAGACTTTGTAGAGCCATCTCAAATTCCATCAACATCGAATTCTTCTAGTGATATTGCGGAAATATAAACCCCTTTCCCTCTCAAAAACAAAAAAACGTATTACATTATGGACTGGGTGTGCCGAGCCCATACTCACCAGATGTGAGCCCTAATATTACTTATTATATCATTATTGAAATGCACTAGGGAATAAGTAAAGTATATTACAAAAATGTTAACTTTATACTATGATCTGAGATGCCTGTCGTTCTTTTATTTTATTAAAATCACAGAAGATCCTTGAAATAGTGTTGCATTTCAGTTTTTATTATCATCAGGAGGAAGTATGTGCTTTATATACTATTAATTAATTAATTAGCAACAAGATAATTAGCGATGTACATGCTTTCTATACGATGCATAGAAAAACACCAGGCGCTTCTTTTCTCCCCCCCCCCATTTCTACGACAAATATTTAAAAACATTAGCCTAAAATCGTTTCCAGTTGTAAAGCAATTGCATTTAATTAATTCTTAGATGAATTACCTGTTCGTGCGAGTCTCTTTTTCTACACGATATTTGCATATGCGATCCCCGTTGTCACGTGCCTGTCCATCCATCTACTTTCCCATACGTACCTGTCTCCAATTGAAAATTTGATAAGGTTCCATTCTGTTACAACTTTCGGATTTCAGCTCATTATTGGACTGAGGTGTGTTTCGGTTGGGTAAAGGATTCTAATAATCTTTCTCTTAATGAAGTAATTTCGTCGATGGACTGTTGTGATCAATTATCGCCAGCAAC
Source organism: Mastigoproctus giganteus (assembly GCF_048544385.1). Classification (NCBI taxonomy): domain Eukaryota; kingdom Metazoa; phylum Arthropoda; class Arachnida; order Uropygi; family Thelyphonidae; genus Mastigoproctus; species Mastigoproctus giganteus. Next base: position 23,067,702 of record NC_143579.1, on the reverse strand, counting down.
TTCGTGAAGCATATAACTTTTGCAGGCGTGCGTGTTGAATGAATACATTTCGTTAGCGAGTGTTGAAGGGCCGGCCGAAAACCATGCTACCTTCGAACTACGTTTGACAGTGAGAAAGCATTCACCTGGTGCTGTTCGGTGCAGACTATTGACGCCACGCATGTGTGAACTAGAACTTCCGGTACACTTAGGTTACATGCAGCTTATACTACGGTCCCCCTGTGATTAATAAAATTATACGCTTCGGATCTCTGTTCTAGTGTTTAGTTTTGGCAGATAATAATTCGCTTGAGTTATAAATAAAATGCAGTTCATGAAGATGGAGAGGTAAGAGGGACTGTAGTCATAGAAACGCATGGATCGTATACTATATGGACTTTTCACAGCTTCCCCCCTAGAAGTTTTATTAATCAAATACCCTACAAAAACTTTTTTATTATTCACCAAAAATTGTCCTCCTATAAATTCTTTATATTTGGCCCGCCCGTACCCCACAGGCATTTTTTTTTTTGGCCCGCCATTTATAAAGGTTGCCCACCCCTGTTGTAGACTATTGACTTCACACTTTCTGTACCTTTGGATTATATGCAGCTTATACTGCGATCCACTACAATTTGTACTCTACAATAGACTATGAGCACATCTTCCTATAAATTCTTTATATGAAGAGTTATCCTATAGGATTATGGTTCTTCTTCTAAACTATTAGCACATTATATGCATATTCTCTCAATAGTGTCATTTTTGATTGACAATTTTTATATAGAAATTTTGTATAATTAAATCATCATCCTTTCAAGCATTTAGGCCAAATAGCATGTTCCTATTATTTAAGCTAATTAACATACTTTTAAAATGGTTTACTTTTTAAATAAATGTCTTAATAAATATTTGTTTATTAAAACACCTTTTTCATTTTTATAAGCTGGCTTTTAGAATTAATTGTCATTGAAAATAGATTTGATTGTTTTGTACGTTAAAAGCAATTGGTTAATGCTGGAGACTAGAAGTAGGCAACCTCTGGCCCGAGAACGTGCCCAATCTGGCCCGCAGTCATTTTTGAATTAATGGCATTTCTGACGTAAATTAAAAAAAAAAAAAATACTCTGCTCTTTGCTACGAAAATATCGATTACAATAAACAGTATCAAATCTGTCATTAAATATAAAACTAAAATATCGCATTTTTTAAATTTATTTTTTTCGCTTGTATTTTCTTTTTTCTTATTAATAATATGTACGTGTGTATATAAATATTACAGTAAATAAAATAAAACTGTTTATGACATTTTTTTTTTCATTATACACCATTTTAATCCTAAAAATCGATGAAAACGTAAAAAAAAAATGGCTCGCCCGTACCCAATAGGCATTTTATTTGGCCCGCCATTTATAAAGGTTGCCCACCCTTCTAAGAGCTTTTTTATTCACCAAAAATCTACGTCCTATAAATTCTTTCTATGAAGTTATCCTATATGAATGGCTGCAATAAGCTAAGGGCACATTATACGAATATTCTTTAACTAGGGTCCTCTTTAATGAATAATTTTATACAGAAATTTTGTATTATTTAAGTTATTTTGTAGACAGTGAAAAAGTTTAATGTTTTAAATAATAAAGAGAAACATACTTGTCTACACGACCCTACCATTAACATCCGGAAACCCCTCCATGGATGGGGAAACAGGTCGTATGAATGCAACACGCCACAGAACCTGCTAAAAATATGCACACTGAGCATCGAACAGACAATTGCAAAAGAGGGCATGCAAGATGACACTCTCAACAGAATTACCTCAACAGAATTGATCACCTCAACAAGTGCTAGACGCCGAATAACATGGTGTAAGGAGCGCGAATCCTGGACTATAGAACAATGGAAAACAGTCATTTGGACAGACGAGTCGAGGTTCGCACTCTACCAGCCTGATGGCCGTTCCTGGGTGTAGCGAATGCCAGGGGAACAGTTCCTTCCTGATTGTATCCTCCCAACAATGAAGTTTGGTAGAGGCAGTGTCATGGTATGAGGCTCCTTTCATGGTTTGGCTTGGGCCCATTAGTCGTTATCGACAAAACCATGAATGCTGTGCAATACCAGGCCAGCCTGGACAATTATGCACTTCCAACATTATGGCAATACTTCGGGGAAATCTCATACCTGTATCAGCAAGACAACGCGCCATTCCATACTGCTCGGGTCGTATCAGAGTGGTTTGAGGACATTGGTCTGGAAAAGTTGGATTGGCCAGTCCAGAGTGCTGATCTGAACCCTATCGAGTATCTTTGGGATGTATTGGGTCGTCGGGTACTTGCACATCGAGATCGCCCAAACAACAAGGCCGAACTGGTGGCTGCGTTAAAGGCTGAGTGGAGGAACATATCACCTGACATTTAAAAAAAGCTAGTTGAGAGTATGCCACGAAGATTGAAGGCCGTCATAAAAGCAAAAGATTTCAGATGCCCTAAAATCCAGCCTGTTTTGTCAAAGAAACAGCTCTAGACAGCGTTAATGAAAGAAGTTGTCAAGATGAATGTTTGGAAATTGAAGAAGAGGATGTATGAATAAGTAATTGATCGCTGTCCTTAATAGGATCAAAACTTTGCAGTTCGTATTTGCATAATGGGAGAAGTGGTTATTAATCCCTCAGCTCTGAAACTACGTTGCACGCAGCTCTACAGAGAGTATTCTCTGATATCAAAGGTGATGGACTATCTTTTTTCTTGATTCAAAATATAAGCTCCAATCTAAGAACCGCTGAAGAAGATATTCCGATGGCTACAGGTGTCTTCTCTTATTAGTGGCCATTAATCAATCAAAGTTTTGTCTTCATTATTTTTTATCAGTGACAAGCATATTGTACACATTAATTAAAAGAAAGAATATACAAAGGGTGATTAAAAGTCTTAAATGCATTTACGAGTGAGTGCAGCCCCTGACACCACTAAACTCATGACAGAAAATGTTGTGAAATCCTGCTTTGTTCGCTTGTTGAGAAGAAAGTTGAGGAAGAAGAAAAACTTTATGGCTGTTTTGCATTTCGTTAACGTCAGTGCAATGACGCAGAACGTAAATATGTACTGCCTTGCCAAAAGTACTGGGATACTAATCGTTAGATGACCTGGATTTCTTGGACTGGTTTAAAGACAACTGTAGAAATGATGTTTACTACACATTACCGTATTTAGCCGCATATTTCTTCCGATTTGTAATCTACCTATCGTTGATATTTCAGATGAAAATTAAGACAAATAATCTTCATTAATCAGAAACTCTCCCTGATTCATGTCCCTGATTCATATAAACACATATTTTATATTATTTGAATGCAAAGACTCTGACCATGACAAAGAAACAAATAATGGTAATCATACACTGAAAGATCACTGAATTATGACCACCTATGCAGGTATGGAGGTGTTCAGCAGCTCTTCAGGTATGGAGGTGTTTTGTGCATCCAGACGCCTAATATGCCTTTCCATAATGTCCCAGAAGTACTCCATGGGATTCATATCGGTGGAGTTCGGAGGACAATCGATATGCTGAAAGTCAAAACTGTGTTCCTGAAACCATTCCCTCACAACAAGTGCCCGATGATTTGCCGCATTGTCATCTTGGAAGACAACATCGCCATTTGAGAAAAAGTGTAACATAGCGTGGTGTACACATTCAGCAAGCAGTTTACGATAGCGAAGACCACTGATACGTTGTTCCACATGCACCAGGAGTCAAAGTTCCTGCCAGTGAAACATGCCCCACACCATACAACCGCCTCCACTGGCCTGCACTTTTGATACCATGTATGATGGATGAAGAGCCTCATGTTGTTGACGCCAAATCCATACACGACCATCGCCGGTGTGGAGTAAATAACGTGACTCATCCCACCAGCACACCTTCTTCCAATCTTCTGACGTCCAACTTGCATCGGGTGAGTCTTTTATGGTCATGCCAGATATTGTTCCGGGTTGGCCCATGTTGTATAGGGTAGTCAACTCTTCAACAGCGCTGCGTCTGTACGAGTCGTCGGACCCAGCTCTCACCTCTAACATCAACCTTTCGCTGACCTTTGCAGTTTTTCCGTCGGGTCGTTGTTTGACCATTTTGACGCCAGTCCTGGTACACTTTAACTACGGTGGCTTTCGAACACCCCCACCACTTCAGCAGTTTGGGAAATCGAGGTACCAGCTCGTCGAACTCCCACAATCTGTCCTTTATCAAAGTCCGATAAATCCTTCCTTTTATCCATCACGCTTGGAATTTTATTACCTAGTGAACCACTGACACCTTATCTGTGCTACGTAGGTCGCTTAACTGCGCACTCTCGTACCTCACGTGGTCAACGGCTCGCATTTAGTTTTCATAGGGTGGTCATAATTCAGTGATCACTCAGTGTATTAATAAAACAGTGAATAACAGTGAATAAAGGGCACTCAATCTTTCTATTACAATAGGTTTTGGGCTCAAGTCTATAACATAATGTATATTTAATATTGCTTATGCTTTGATACTTATTAAATTCTAATTTCCCGGTCTTCACGTGTCGTTTTGAAGTCTGCGTACTCTATCACCCAGAGAGAGATCAATAAATCTAAACTCCCCCTTCCCCCTCTGGAGTTATATCAGTGGAAGGATCTATTTTGGAAGCGCCCATCCCATGAGGCAAATTGTTATTGTGATGTGATTTTTCTTTTGACTCCAGCATCCATGTCAATTGATGAAATCACCTAGGAGAGTTCCACTTTGGAAAAATGTTTCTAATGCAGGTATTTTCGGTGTTGTGCTCAGGGACCATCATTGCTTCGCGTTTCTTTCTTAAATTATTCTTTCTTTTATTAAATAGACGATCTTTTTTTCGGGGGTTTCTTAGTGTTATTTGCAGGGAAGGAAAATTTATGAACTAAGATGCCATCGCTGGTGAATTTAGAAGAGCAAATGTTCGTTTATAGTTTATGTGCAATGTCTCCAGCCATAATATTGGATAGAGAAAGAGAGGAGGACGAAGAAAATGCAAATCATCTATGGGATAATAGTTCTATTTATGGGCAATATGCCTATTAGAACAATAACTGGGGAATTATAGGCTCTAAGTTACGTTTTATTGACGTTTATATGAATTTATATTGATGGAGAACAATAGTTTTCTTCTTTTCACATGCCTTGATGTCTTCAGAAAATCCGTGTATATTTGAATAATGCCTCAATTCGGGGACTTCCTTGCGGCTTATAACTAATTGGGTCTAATGTCAAAAAGAAGTCAATGAGAGAGTCATTTGCTGATTCTGTTCAGTGGACTGAACTTCATAAAGTCCGTGATGGCAGAGTCAAGGGGAAACAGCGTAAGATTTGTCTACAAGGAAGTTGCGTTTACTAAGAATATCAGATGCTCCATAAGTTCCAGTGAGGACTTTGTCTAGAAGGGTGATGCTAGTAATAACTCTTCTAGTGCACAGGGGCCTCAGATGAAAGAAACGGACAAAAGTTTTTTGGACTGCTTCAATTTTGTTAAATAAAGTCTTGGTGTGAGGATTCCAGATGGGTGAAATGAATTCAAGGATTGGCAGAATAATAGTTTTATAAAGGATAACAGCATATCTACAGTTTTTGAACTTGTAAGTGTTCCAGTTGATAAATCCCAGTGTTCTGAATGCTTTTTTGGTGATTTTAAGGACATGGGCATCAAATTTAGCACTGCTGGAGAAGAGTCCCGAAGTCATTAACTTGGTCACACCTTTCCATGATCACAGAGGTAATAATGTACTCCGTATTTATTAGTTGTGGAGATCTTCAGGATGCGAATGAGATTACACTTCTAGGGGCTAGCAGACAAGCCATTCAGAGATAGCCACAGAGAGAATTTATTGAGGGCGCATTGAAGCCATTGAGAATCGGTTATCTCCTTCACTATTGATCTTAAGATCATCCGCATAGAGGGCAACTTGAACATTGGTGGTGCAGATGAAAGAAGGAAGATCCTTTATGAACACAATGAAAAGTAGAGGACCCAGGGGAAAGTCTTGAGGTATTCCACTTAGTTGTATAAAATGTCCGAGTTCACTTGATTGATGATAACGCTCAAGGAACGATGCGTAATATAGCTCTGTAACCATGAGAGCAAAGAGTCACGGATACCGTATAACTTAAGTTTTTCCAGAAGTTGTTCGTGCGGGACTTTATCAAATGCCTTGGATATATCTGTGTAGACTGCATCAACTTGAAGGTGGTTATCAAGAACTTCAGAGATGTTATTTCCAGAAAGAAAGCAAATTTGTGACAATTGACTTTCCATTGCAGAAAGGCCTGAAGAATTCGAAGAGATGTTTGTGTACTGTTGTGTCGAAGAGTTTTGCGAGGCTGTTTTGCAAGGATACGGGTGTGCAATCAGTTACATCATTTTTATCACTTTTTTGAAAACGAATTATATTGACCTGCTTAAAGTGCTACGGATATTTCCCCAGCCTGATAGGCAATTTGAAGATCCGAAGTATGAGGGGTTTTAAGTGGTGGCAGTCTTTTTCCAAAATAAGACAGGAATGTCATCCGGACCTCTAGTGTAGTCATTTTTAATGCTGTTTTTAAATCTTCATCTGTGACAAAGAGGTTGATGATATACATTCATCAGACAAACCATTATACACACCTACCTGATATCGTGTGTTGGGCCGTGATAACTGCTTGCACCCGGCGTGGCACGGACTCCAATATACATAAAAGGTGTTCTCGGGTATCCTGGATCAGCTGGACAGAAGGATGTCTGGAGTTCTGCAACTGAGCGAGACACTGGCGAATGCTGAATTCACTGCGTGCCACAAATCTTCGATGGGGGCGATGTCGAGGAATTTGGCGACCAAAGGAACACACGAAATGCTTGTACATGATTCTCAAATCATTCTTGCACAATGCGGGCATTGTGCAAGGGTCATTGTCTACACGGTAGCACAGTGGTATTGTCACCGTCCTCCCCACACCGGGTGGAAAAGGCCCGGGTTCGAATCTCGTCGATGACACGAGGAACTTTAATGGGCTTTTTTCACTCGGTGGCTGGGTTAGTCGGTCTTAGGCGTTGATAGCAAGGTTTTTCCCCCAGAAACTTGGGTTTTTCGTCCAGAAAAATAGACAAATCGACCATAGAACACACGCAATTAACAGGCATAAGACACACAGCACGGCAGATGAATTTAATTATTCGGGTGTCCTAAAAACAATAGTTTGTTTTTTGACAGGGGTCATTATCTTTTTGAAAGAGTCCAGTACCATCTGAATTCACGGTCGTCATGTAGGGCAAAATTTGGACCGAACCAATGCCGAAGTAGGATCTGGCGGTGAAGATGTGTTCAATGGAGATGAGGGAATCCAGCGATGTCCATGAAAGTGTCCCCAAAATCATGATGCCACTACCGCCGGTTTTCCTCCGACCTTGCAGGCTGGGTGCAGCTGTTCACCCTGCTTGCCGTCCAGTACAACCCGTCCAGAGGCATGATGGAGCTGGAACCTTGATTCATTTGACCAGGCCGAATCTTTTCCAGTTGTCCAATGTTCAGGAATGGCGCTCCCGTGCTCACTGAAGGTATTGATGACGGTGAGTCAACGTGGGCACATGAACAAGTTGCCTGCAGTTTCTGAGATGCTGGCCCCTGACTTTGTAGCGTCGCAAAATCATTCCCCCTTCAAACTCCGCCAAGTACTTCCCTTTCCACATTGCACTGGTTTTACTGACCATCACTACCCGTATGATCATTATATGCTGCGTTAGTCAGTAACGTCACTCTGCGGTGCTGTGGGATGAAACTCTTTAATAAAAAAAAGAATTTATGAAATTAAAATATAAAAAAAAGTTCTTTCTATTGCCAATAGACTTTTGTGTTGATTTTTTCTGGTACGATTTTTACAGACTGCTCCAAGATATTTTGTGATCAGAGCAGAATGTGTCCTGCAGACCACTGGAAATGCAGGTTGGTCCAAATGCAAGTTACAGTTCATTCAGCAAATAGTTGCTGAATTTTTGGAAATTGCTCTAGAAAACAGCGTAATTCCTAATTAACCACGCATCTCGGATTTATTAACTATAAACAGTGAGGAATCCAGTTTCCAATGATTATATCAGAGAGCTAGATGAATGGTGGCCGGCAAGTAATATGAGTTCGGCAAGTAATAATTTCGTAATAGAACGTATCAATTTGCCTTCGGATCCGTGGTAATCAGCTAATTACCCAGTTCTACATGGATGGTCTTATAACTAGCAGACATCATCGCAAAAGCCTACTCGTAGGTCATATTACGAATTTGAAGTTGGACTTTGAACCAATATTACGCAATACCCAGTACAATTCCCAGAGGGATCGCGTCAGTTCGATGCAAGACAATTCGTTTTACGATTGTTTGGTGCATGACAATTCGCTGTATGCGACAATTCGGGACACGAAACAATTTGGAGAATGACATTTCGCTGTATGTGACAATTTCGTGTACGACAAGTTGGTGAAAGAGAATTGGTGGCTACGATGATTTGGAGAATGTTTTTGGAATTAGTGGTCACGATACTGTTCTTGATATTTTCTTTTTTTTTTAGGAGATCCTATTAAGAAGTGTCAAGGACAGGGGTTAAATATTGGGAGACAAGAGAACCTTGTTTGCACTTTACTTTCCTTTCTGTAAGTTGCATTTTTTAGGAAATACTCATGGGGGCGGAGGGGAGTTTTTCCAGAGACCAAAAGTAGAGATCCTTAATGGATGCTGGCTGAGTAATGCGCATCTTCTGACGCTCTATTTGTAATGCGCGCTATATTTGGACTGGCAACAAACCCTCACTGCTTCTGTGGGGAAGAGGAATCCTGGAACCACTTCCTATTTGTCCCGCCCCCACTACGAAGAACAACGAACAACACTTAAAAATAAGGTACAGAACATCTTAGAAGGCAATTTCAAAGCCTTAACTAAAAATAAGACTAACTTTCAAGCTCTGCTCAAATATTCACCAACGAAATCTTCAACAGAAGAATGCAGGTCCTTCACCACACTGGATAATTCAACAAACTCCTGCTGAGCTGTTCCCTGTGTCACCTACCAGCGATCAGCGACTTGAATTCTATTGATCTCTGGGGTTGTTCAGAGATGCCAACCACTAGTTTTTTTTAGCTGGTACTCAGGACTGTGGGGTACAGGATTGCCGGCATCCACTGGTATTGCACTACCTCCAGTGGATGCCGGATTTTAGCGCGCTAATGAGGCGCAGATAGTACAATAAGCCTGGCACCACGTGCCTTGGTTTTCGCTGCTCCTGATTAAGGGATGGTACGATGGTCTGTTCCTTTAACCTGGTCTGTGCGCCCGTAATTTTCTTCTAGCTTCCAACTTTCATCCAGTTCAGCATGCGGAAATAAAGTGCAGGTGGACCATAGGGTCGAGAGTCCACCTAATAATGGTAGGCGAAGAAGGGGAGAGGGAAATGTGTTGGAATATCACATGGGCAGATGTCCCTGTGTGAGTACCATTGGCGACGTTCAGATGGTGATCCCGTACCCCGGTGGGGTGCTAGCAGCGATGGATTTCTCCGAGGATCTTGCACTCAGCGAGCGCCTGCAGTATTCCTACCTCATGAAGGTGTTAGCATGGTAGCTTTGTCTGCTGGTTAGCATGATAGCTTTGTCTTTGTAGCTGGTTTTGATCCTGCTCTCCGTGAGGTGCTAGCAGTTATCTTACCCTTATTGGCGTTAGCTTGGGTGATTTTCTAGTCCATGGCTTCCTATAGCACTCTGCCAGTTACTTAGTGTGAATTTATTCCATGTTCAGTTTTGATTGGTCAAGGTTGAGGTCGCTATTATTTGGTGTTCCTGTCTACACTGATGTTGATTCTATGCTACCACCTAGGCGAACCGCGCAAAAGCAGTATAAACATTTTAATCCAGAAGCAAGATGTGTTCTTGATGACGAAGGCTACCTTGTATTTCTGTATTCAGCCTTATTCGGTGGTCTTCGTACGTGGGGAGAAGTACATTACGTGCTCCCACGTCTCATCATCTCCGTGGTGGCAACAAGGATCTTGTTCGAATCCCATGATAGTGAATTTATGCCGGAAGAGCCCATGCCCAGTCAGGAGAAAAGCTGTAGTCCGGGGGGGGGGAAGTACCAAGGAGGAGGCGTGGGGCAGCTATGTCTGATTGAGGGAAGGAACTTCTTGATAACGACACTCTTCTCAGTAGTGTCCCAATGGGTTTGCCACTGGTTTAGCGGGCAGTCAGGGATTTGTTTCCTTTCCTGCTGTTGGTTATTCGCTAGGTCCAGCTGAAATCCCATGATGGTGGTGGGGGATTCCTTTTTTTCAAACGCTGTAACATCTCGTGTCGAACAACTTCCAAGTGGAGTGGCAGATGACCTGCGATAACACGGAGGGCAGGGGTGCTCACTGTACGGCACGCCCTGGTCACTAAAGGGAGCATGAATCGCTGGATTGAGTCCAGTTTCCTTCTGTTGCGTTCTAGTGAGACTTTGGTGTGCTAAGTAGAAGCACCATAGCGGTGCATCACCTTCTGTTTCTCCATTGAAAATGTGAAAATGAGACAGCGAAAATGATTTATTGGACACCAATAAATCAGCTTATGAACACAATAAGTTTCGTCATCAGTTTTCTAGACAATAAACAAAAAACATTTAAATAACTGGTGTAGGAATAACACTAGCTTTAAATAAATATATTCGCCCTTTAACTATTCTTTAAATTCAAATATAAGCTTAAGAAAAATTTTATTAAAATTATTTATTATATTTTTTTTATTTTTGGCTGTTAAAATGGCGATAAACAACAACAAAAAAATGTCTTATGACGTCTTCACTTGTTCTGAATACGCATGCGCATAAAGTATCTACTCCACATATAATTCCTTCTTTGGAGACTGATTACGCATGCGTGGAATAGAAATCGAAAGTGTTTGTTTTTAAGAAATTGTTTGCTATCAACTAGTGATGAGTATAATCGATTATGGATATAACGAATTTTTAAAACAAATGGTTAAAATTGGAAGAAAAAACATGAAAGACAGAGTTATTTATAAAAGTTCGAAATTAAATGCCAGTATGTGATGTATTTTTTTTTTATTAACGTTTATCATGAAATCGAAAATATTCATTAAAATTTCCACACAATGGATACTAATGATAAATTATATTAAAGTAAGGGTAACTTATTAAGTACAAAGACCGGGGACATTTTAGTACTTTTAACAAAACATAAAGTTTTTTAGTATGGGTGTTGGGATGAATTGTCCATTGTAAGCATGTTAATGACTGCAGCATTACCGACTGAAAATATGAGTTTGAAAAGAGCGAATGAACTGCTTCATTTAGCCAGAATTCTTCACCATCTTGAGAACCCATTACGTTGTCCTTTTTATGCCTTTAATCTGCACTGACTACATTAAACTCTTAAACAGTGGATGGGTAATGAGAGTGATGCATCTGTTGGGGTTATGATTTTCCTTTCATTAAACGATAAGCTTTTTATAAAAGGAAATAAATTCAAATGATGCCTAATATGGATCCTATAACAATGGATAAATTTAATATAATGGAATCAAATTTGATATCTTGGAGAGATTTTTCATTTTAAATCTTCAAATTTATTGATATAAAATCCCGAGGATCAATTCACTACTTCTAACACAATGAATGTGAAGCCATATGGACTCTAATAAATTATCAGTTCATACTCAGTGAAACAATGTTAAGTGAAACGCCGTTAAGAGAGGACTCAACCGACAACTAGTCTTAAACAACAAAAAAAAAAATAGAAATCTTTAAGGTTAGACGCTTCTAATCTTAAGCAAACTGATTAGAAGAATATTATAGCTAGCCATAATGATTATTTTAAATAGCCGGACTTCATATAAACTTTAAAGAGCAGAGTAAGAGATTACAGATTGGATTACATCCAAGGACCTGTATATGCAACAGGTGCCAGATCGCAATGACGTCTAGAAATATGATCCTTGCGCTCAGTCTGTACAGTGAAAGGTTCTCACAACTTCTTTCTATTGTTATACACAGCGCTGGTCTCTTCAAATTTTTATCCACCGTGTTAACTTTCTAAAATTATAAATTCTAACTTCTTTAATTTTATTTTAACTTCTTTTATTTTCTAAATATTTAAGGAGGAATATAATAATTAATAATTAAGGAGGAAAACAATTCGCGACTCAACCGACCTCATTCCATGTACGCCTTGCCCTCTCTCCCACATAATTCGTGTTCCAGAGTCGCCAGTTGTTTTTCTCCTAACTATATACTTTTGTAATGTAAACTATAAATAAACAAAAAAAATTCTAGTAATATACTTTGCAGTTTTTGTCTCTAGAGGGACGATTTTACAAGCTGTGTGGGCTCAAGAAAAAAAATAAAACAAAAACCCACCAGGAACAACTAACCGAAAATTCCATCGGCTCGAGGTCTGTTAATTACAGCTTCTGTTTAAGAGGCTTTTAGAAAATCCTCCAGTCAATAACTGGCTTGGAACCCTCCCCCCTCAAAACAAGTCACAATACCCACACTGAGTGGCGACTTTACTAAGGTATCCTCCTACCTAATAGCGAGTAGTTCTTATCCTCCTCCACTTTAGCCCGCGGAATACCTTGGATTCATTGTGTTATAGAGAATCAAAGAGGTTTCGAAAGCGTGACTCAGGAATGCTGGTTCACGCTGACTCAATTGTACAATTGTTGCGAAAAGCTTCTTCTGCCTCATCTCTCATGAATTCACTCTCATGTTCCTTGAACTAGTTCTCGTTTGTGATATTGCACATTATTGCACAAGAACACATTCGCAGATGGATACAATTTCCAGAGAAGCTGTTGCCTGAAATTGCTGTCCCATTGGAAACAAGAGGCTTGTGCACTGTTGAGCACTCTCCATACCATTAAATCTCCACTACCAGTGTGCACTGTTGAAGCCTGGGTGGATGGATCCATGGAGTCAATGCTGTTTTCGCTAAATTTCATTATCCATCAGTGTGAACCAGCAGGAACCGGAATTCGTCAGGCCAGGAAACATTGCGCATTCTGAAATGCTTATTTGGTATCCACTGTAGTACAGGGTTGTTGCTTATTGATTGTAGCCTTTCCGTTATTCTGTACAAGTCTAGTCAGTCTCCGTTGGTCTCTGGCAATAACGAGCCGTTCCCGATCACACAATGGCCTTTGGCTCTATCTTATTTGGTTATTGGACCAATCTCGACATACCAGAGACATACTTGTACGTAAAATTCCCAGTACGGTTGCAGCTTCGGAGAGGCTCACACCGGCGCTGACTACCTTGTCACGTTCGAATTAACTTAAAATCAGTTTTTCCCAATCTACTGAATTAGTATCCGTACGCATCAACCCACATGTTTTATAGTGCAGGAAATGTTGCTTTTTGAACGAGTTTCATTTTATAGGTGCGTCTAATAAATCGACCACTCAGTATATACGCGACCAAGTACCAAAGGGAAATTTTCTGACCTTTGCAAATCAATCTGATAACATTGAAACCGAAACTTACTTTTTTCATTATTTATTTAAAAATTTGTTTTAAGATTAATAATGGTGTATTTAGATAGTTAAATAAATTATTTTGTATTCTAAGTTAAAATTTATAAATTTAAAAAAATTTCATAATTATAATATATTTATATAAACTTACTTCTTTAGTTTTTTAATAATATTGATCTAGTTTTTTTTTTTTAACGTGGTACTACCTTTCTGAACGAGCTGTACCTACATTTTCCTGTCTAATTACCTGGTTTTCCTCGAAAGCACAAGAAAGATAACATTTCTCATTGTGCTATGAAAATCGTGCAAAGATAAACTGCCAATATCAAATTTTGTCGCTAAATAATTAATGAGGTTCATTTTCCTCTGGAGACTTCACCTCCGAGATTACCATCTTACCATTCAAATCAATAATTCACGCAAGAAAAAAAGAGATTGTTGCCTTTTGGAGTTCGTTTTCTGTTTTGTTGGGAAGATAACTATCTCGGATAACGAACAGGAACTGTAACGAGGAAATTGTGTATATGAAATGATTCTCATATTGGCTAACCAAACAAAAACAAAACCTAATTTCTTCTTATCGGAAAGAAAATTTTTAAAAACTCGTCATTTGTAGGAAAAGATAAGGAGAACGCGAAAATAAATCACTGTAGCGACGAAGAAATCATAAGAATCAGTTACGTTGGTAGCCCAGGAGAAATTTGATAGTGTTCAGGTAAAAGAACCTTCACACTATTAATTGTACCGGGCAAGGGTACCCTGTTTTTCTTGTACCACTCTAAAAAAAAAAAAGAAGCTAATATTTCGTACCTCTAATGAAAGAAAAAAAAAAATGTTATCTATCAGAAAAAATAAATAAAATACAGCCTTATTTTACCAATATGACAGAAAAAAATGATTTTGACACCACCATTTTATTCAGTAAATGCTGCCAATTTTTTCTCACACCATTGTATAAACAGTATAAGTATCATTAGCGATATGCTTACAATAAAGAACTGCTAGTATAGAATTGACCTCGACTGAATGCTTCGTAGTCCTCTCCCCCTTCGTAACTTAACTTTTAAGTGGACAGATTTTCATGACATTTTATATTTAATCCTTTTCAATAGATTATTATAACCATACCATTTCATTAAAATCGGATAGAAATCTGACAATTATTTCTTTGTTTGTCCGTCTGTCCGTCGGCATGCAATAACTCTAGACCCAGTGGATAGAGAATTAAACATTCTTGGGTAGCACAGTTGGTAGAACCGCCGTCCTCATCACACCGGGTGGAAAAGACCTAAATTAGAATCCCGTCAATAACGCGAGGAATTTTTATGGGTCTTTTATAACACGTGGCTGAGTTAGTCTGTCTCAGGCGAGGGTAGCGAGACAAACACTGCTCGACAAAATTAACGGAACAAGTAGAAAACGTGGTGTAAGCGGGACAAAATCCGGTATGGTGGTGTACCAGAGAATAACGATGAAATGAGGAGACATCGAGAAACTTCGCATAGGTATAAGGGAAATTTATAAGGGTTGTATAAGAATTACCAAAAAGGTCATATTACAGGAATCGATACCAGGTATTCGAAAAAATGGTCACATGACATCAGTATGGCGTATGATACCCTCTGAGGCTAAACAGGCCTCACAGCGGTGAACTATTCTCGATATAGGGGTATCTATAAGATTCTACCAGCGCAGAACTCAGCTCACCAAGTGATCGAGCAGTTGGCTATCGGCGTGCAATACGACGCCGAAGGGCGTCCCATGCATGTTCGATCAGATTTAAGTCTGGTGATGGTGCTAGCCATGGCAATCGTTGGATATCTTCAGTTTAAAGATATTTTTCCACCACTTGAGCTCTTTGAGCAGTGAGCAGTGGCATTGTCGTGCATGAGAAGAAAATCTGGCCAGCCGCACCCCTAAAAAGTCGCACATAGGGTTCTAAAATCTGTTCTCGCTACCCTTGCGCAGTTACGACACTCGCATCAAAAACATTAAGAGGGGTGCAGTCGATAATCGTTATTCCGCCTCACACAAGAACATCGCCTCAACTGTAAGTGTCCATTTCTCAAATGTCGAAGGGATGGTACCGCATTCCTCGTTGTCTCCAGATGAAATAACGCCTAGAATCTGTTTGTAAGCTAAAACGGGGCTCATCAGAGAACAGAACTGCACCCAAATTGTCAGGGGTTCAAGTCACATGTTTATGACAACAGTTCCGACGACATCTGAGGTGGTTTGGAGTTAATAGGACACAAACCACTGGCTTCCTTAAGCAGAGTTCACATGAATTGAGCCTTCTTAACCAGTTCGCTTGGAAATGTTTTCACCTCTAGCCGCAGCAACCTCAAGAGAACGTTGATGACAGGACTTCGTAGGGTTCCGTCTTGCTGTTAGAGTCAGATACCGGTCTCTTTTGGTTGATAGCCCTCGGACGACCTCGGTCAGCTCTTCTTGTGATGGTTTCTGTTTCTTAAAACTGCTTCCATAGTGCCGCGACGACACTGCGTGAGGCATTAATCGAAGATGCCACCTCCGCTTCAAGTCGTCCAATAGCTCTCGTGTCCATCTCAAAGAATCATCTAAACGACGATGACTTGCCACCCTGAGTACTGGAGATGTGGCTATCCCACTGAACGAGCCAAAAAGCTGGAATGAAGTGATGTGTTCTCAACCGTTGTTTTTATAGGCATGAATAATTTGCATAATGTACAGCTTTCTAAAGTGGTAGATCGATTTCTATTGGATACACGGAACTTGCATGCCAGGATGGCTATCATATCAAATATTCGTCTTCGGCCACTCTGTTCAGAATAAAATATTCGTGAGAAACCTTTCGTTCTGTTAATTTTGTTAAGCAGTGTAGTACACTGGCTGCCACCTTCCGGCTTCTTTCTCCACTGTCTTCATGTAATGATTCTTGTTCAGCAATAACCAATAACCACTCGCTGAATCAACAAACAGATTACGAAATGTAGATATGGCAGTGAGTAAAATTTGAAAGCAGGATTTCGTCATACAAACGTGGCAATCCAATACCCTTCAAAAATCTGTTAAAATCTTCCAACGTACCCTGGGGACCATAATGATCTCTTACAAACAAATTATTATTTTTATCTTTCCCACACCGACAATTCGCCAGTTACCATGGCGACGGACGCTGGATGCTTTTAACCATCTTAATGGTAGTGCCACGACAGAGGACCTTACAAATACGAATATTTCTAGTAAAAATAGCATCTTGGTGCGTTTTCTTTTCTTCCGTCTGCGCGCTTCTTTCTTTCGCGCGCCCCATTTGCAACTGGCAAAGCTGATTTTGTTTCTTGAAATTCTCTGTATTCCACTCAACTGAAGAAGAAGAAAAAAAAAATTAAGAAGGAGGATGTTCAGTGTGTTTTAACACGATAATCTTTTAGCATCCTCTCAATGACTGCCATCCCTATGAAGAGCCTTGTGTTCCGATTATTTTTTTGTTTTCCTTTCGATGTGGGGGGGGGGGGCGGTCGAGTTGAGGGAACTGGGCGTGACGGCCGCAAGTTGTGTCGACTCTTGAAAATGCGAAACGGCGGACAGATTTCTATCCACACCATCACCACTGCGACAGACAATCGCAAATCATCACTTACGAAAGCCCCGGAATACTGGAGTAGCTATGCAAACGTCGGCAATTTCATTTTGTCTTGAACACCCACACGCGTTTGATCGATAAGACAAGTTGGGATGCTGTCTAGGAGAGGGAGAGACTGAGTTTAGTCGGAGAGCCTTTGCTTATGGCGGGGGGGGGGGGGAGATCATGATTTTTTTGTGGGTGCACAGATCCGCTATAACGATTGAGAAATAGCTGATCAAGCTATCTTAAGAGTGTGCAGAAAGAATAAATACAATCTTACAGCTACTCAACTGAGAATGTTTTCTTGAGCGAAAAAAAAATGCTTTAAATCTTCTTTTAATTAGAAGAAGACTTAGGTGCATTCAACCGTCGTTTTCTCCAGTTTTTTTTAAAAAGGAATTCTAAGAGTGTCATTTGTTTTTGAGTCCCAAAACGTAAGGATAATCTTCAACAAATCTTTGAGTCGTAAAAGTTTTTTTTTTTTTTTTAATTTGAAAAGTGTGGTAATGGCTTAATGAAAGGACGCAGGTAAGAGTACTTCTGGAAGTTTTTTGGTGAAAATTAGCCATCTAGCAGGCACATCTGAGTCGATTCGATGGCTAATAAAAATTTTATTATTCTTTTGCCAGCAAATAAAGGATCATCTATATTGCGTGTGCTCGATTTTCTCTTTGCTTGAAGAAAAATCCATGCTACCCTCGCCTGAAACCGATTAACTCAGCTACGTTGTGAAAAAGGCCCATTGAAATTCCTCACGTACTGGGAGTAGTAGAAGGTGGGTTACCAAGATCATCAATAGGTAATTTAGAAGAAAAGTAGGATGCTAGCAGGTAAGCTTTATCCTTGGCTGAAGTGACAACAGAACCATCTGGTTTGGACAGAGGTGGGAGCAGAGATGGGCAAAAGTTGCAGCCAGTAGCTTTGGCAAGAGCCTAGGATGCTCAACTACCATTTGGACAAGAAGCAAGTTTTCTACTCTTAGCCTGTTCAAAATCTAGTTTGGACTGATTAATAACTGCTTTACAATTGTTGCGAGCTTTGGTGTAGACAGTATATGAATCTGGAGATTTATACAAGCCAATTGCAGTTTGCAACATACTCACTTGAACAGCCTTAGCACATTTATTGGGAAACCTAGGTTTAGATAAAGGAGGGGATTTTAAGGTGGAGTGTGGGATAAAACATTTCGTCCCTATAAGAATAATTTTGCTGACACTAGAGAAAAAGTTGACAACAGAAGATTTGAAAAGCAATCTGACCAAGGAAAAGAAGAAAAAATTCTCGAAGAACATCCTATTTTGCTTCTTGTAATATCAAATAATACAAGGTTGAGAATGGCCAGGAGAGAGAGAGGCTCCATTGGAGAAGAGACCATCACCAAATTGTGATCTGGAGTACCTAGAGGACTACTCACCTCGACCGTGTACTTAAAAGGGTTGTTTGTGAGAAAAAGATCAAGCGTGTTGGCCGATTGGTTAGCATTGCCATTAATTCTGGTAGGTAAATGAACAATCTGCGTGAGGTCATTAGTAATTACAAAAGCCTGGGCATCTTGACTAGCTGAATCCGTGTGACTAGAAAACGGAATCCAGATGGAGTTGTGAATATTAAAATCACCAAGGAAAATTACTTCACTGTTAGGAAAGTTGGACTGGAGAAAGTCAAGTTTAAAAGAGAGGAAGTCGAAGAGTTCCAAGTGATTAGTGGAGTTGGGAGAACGATAGAGACAACAGATGAATTTCACAGAATGTAGTAAAGAGATTTTAGGCCAAAGAAGATCGAAAAGAGAACATATGCAAAAATACCAGCTTTGAAGCGAAAGGAATCGTACAGCGAATAATTCGAACAACTGAGCAGTGTTTGAATCAAAATAATTTGGATTCCGTCAGATAAAGTACGTGGGGCTTGGAAGATTATAAATCGAAATGGACATCATTGAGATTGGAACTGAGACAGTTTAAATTAAATTAGGAAGATTTTGAAAGGTGTAGACCTTTTTGGAGATAAGTCTGTTCTATTACTTTGACTATTCGTGATGTATTCAGTAGTAAAGTAAAAGTAGAGGAGTGTGTGACAACGTTTGATGAAATAATAAAGTTTTTGGATAAGACGTACACAGAGCAAGATACCTAGCTTCTTGACATAAATTTGTCTCGAAAATAAATGCCTCCTACACACTTCGACTCCCTCCAGTGACTATCCTGCAGCATAGCCAAGAATTATATCAATATGCTTGCTCGCTTCACCCGCAAAGACTGGGGTCTTAAGGGACCTGCACTCCACCTTCTTTATTCAGCTGTTTTTGTACAGTTCGTAACATACGACTCTGCCGTACTGGTTCCATCGTTTGTCCATTGTCAGCATTAGGAACCTTATCCTGCAGATACAACGGTTGATGTTATTAAAAATGACTCGGGCTTGTAGAATGACATCAACAGCAGCACTACAAGTATTGACAGGTTATATCCCCCTTGACCTCCAAGAGGCCTTCACAGGGCTTTCCCATGCTGTCAGAAAGAACAAAAAAACTGAATTCCTGGGGATAAAAATTATTGTCGATGCAAATCCGAAAAAAGAACTCCGGCGTACTTGGCAGGAACTTGTTTCCCTCTGGCAAATCGTTGGGATGATTCCACCAAAGGCAGTACTACCAAGCTATTTCTACCTAGTGTCTCCTACCTCAACAAACAAAGACTTGGCTGGTTCTTCCCTAATCTACACGCTACCTTTCTTCTCACAGGACATGGGTCTTTCGAAAAGAGACTTCAGGACTTTGGGCTTGTAAACGATGCCCATTGTGAATGTGGAGAAAAGAACTGGAGGACTGGCACCACGTAATGCACTCGTGTAACATCTACCTGGATCTACGTAACCAACTGGTACTGGCTCTAAATTTAACCACACTTAGTCCGGAGAACAACCTGTTGAAATCAAAAGAAGCATTTTTAGCTTTTAACAGTTATGCCGCAGTAGTCTTCAAAAGGCGTTGGTATCATCTCTCCATGTCTGATCCCAAAACATAGACATCCAGACCAGACGTTGCTGAAACTACTATGATCTCTCCTCGTACCTGCTCTTCCCTCATCACCGGTCACTATCACAACTAAATGAACACCCAAGTGGACATCTTCCTCGTAGGAATGACGGCACTGAACTGATATATATAAAACTCAGACACCTCCCATTGCACCAACCCAACTTTGCAAGCCTCCCTTATTCTGCAAACTGTCTTCCTTTCCCTGGCCTTCGATGGGGTCCCAGACTAGGGGTGATTCCTACTTCTCCCTCCCACCTCTTCTTTCTGCTGAAGGATGCTATCTTTCCTCGTCCTCCTCCTTTTGTCTACTTTGACTCCACCACTTGTACTATCATCCTTACCCTCTTCCCCTCCTTTTTTTTTATTTGGTCTCCGTCCAGAAAGCTCAGGCGACCCTAGCGGAGATTAGCCAGAGTATGAAGGCTCACCTCCCAGTGGTGGTGGCAGGCAACGTAGGGTTCCACTAGGGGCCCTACTGCCAAGTAGTCAGAGACACAACAACATAACACAATACTGCATAAACCAGACACTACACTTTTTTCTGGCTTATGCAGTAGTTCTGCATTTCATCACAGAGTACATACGGCGCAGATGTGGGGAACCACAGGTGGCAACTAACCTTAAATACTATGCCACTATGTCACTATGCCGCTTGCAGCATAACGAGGAACTTTAATGGGCTTTTTTCACTGCGTGGCTGAGTTAGTCGGTCTCAGGCGTAGATAGCAAGATTTTCTCCCCCAGAAACTAGAGCATTTTCTCCAGAAAAACAGACCAATCGAGGAACACACTCAATTTACAGATATAATACATATATGGGTAGATGTAATCATTTACAGGTGACCCTAATATCATAATTTGGTTTTATCTTGCAGCATAGAGGCAGCGAGTGATACACTAGCTGATCTGGAAGCCTCCAAGAGAGTTACCAATAGGTTCAGTCTGGTGGACTAACTAGCGGCTGGCCTGAGAACACCGGTTTACAGATGACTCTCGAATCGAAGGAAAATTGGATATCTCCATGATGCCCATCATAGCCTCAAAAGCCATTAATCATACTGCATGATGGAAGATATTGAGAATGGTTTACCGGAACTTTGCTCTGGAGACGGAACATGGGTTCCACCACTTCAAGCCGCCAATAAACAAAGTGGTGGTATTGCACCGGTTGATGAGGTCATCTACCACCTAGTAATTTTAAATTGAACGCCGCCAAATTTCAATAGATGTCGCAGTTTAGTTGTTCCGACAATAGTTCGCATCTCTATATCTTCCTGAGTTGAGATGCCATAATCAAAATACTGCTATACTAATGGAACTTGAACACTGCTGTCATCTAGTGTTCTAATGCACATACTCAAAAGCCCTCATGGGTTTTTGAGTACGTGCATAGTAGAATCGCCGTACTCCCAACACTGGGTAGAAAAGACCTCAGTTCGAATCACGAACGTTTAGAACAAGTCGGTGTAATGGATTTCTCCATTTCTTTAGAAAGAGTAGAAGTAATTGCAATGGGACGATATTTGGATCGGAGAGATATGTCACCCTTTTTAAGCACTGGCTGGATATGAGCAAATTTCCATGAAAAAGGAAAAACACTGGTGGAACAAGAAAGTGTAAAAAGGCGACATAAAACAGGAGTAACTCAGGAGAAAAAATTTTGAGAACAAGTAGAAAATATCATCAGGACTTCTCTACTAGTGCTGATGTTCCCTAAGGTTCACTTCTGTCTTCCACTCTTTTCCTCTTGTATATTAATGACCACCTTCTTCCATTGACTGGAAATCCTATCTTGAGTTTGTCTGATGATAGCTCTTTGCTTTCACCTACCCGTTTGAGAAACTTTGTCCTGCGCAAACAGCTTCAACTTTTCCAATATTCACAGCCAATTCCTTAAATGTTGATCTCCAGTTAATTCTCCTGTGGTGCAAAGATAACTTAGTTGATTTCAATCCTTAAAAAAATTAGTCATGTCTTATATCTCACAAAAATCATCCTTCTGCTCCTATGCTTATCTTCGATGACACTTCAATTTCTAGACAAGATCATATATCTCTATTAGGAATTGCTCTGACTTCTAATCTCTCTTGGCATACGAAAATCACAAATATTTCTTCCTCTGCGTCTAAAAAACAGTGTCTTCTCTTTCGCTCTCGGGGTTATTTTCTTCTAAACAGCTACTCACCAAGTTTCACATCTGCCCTACCATGAAATATTGTTCCCACAGTGGGCTGTATCCTAAAACCACTCTCAGGCTTTTATACTCCATTCAAAAGAGGGCAGTTAGGTTATTTAATAACCCTTCTCTAAGAAAATCTCTTCTCTCTTTTTTTTCTTAGATATTCTGTTTCTCTGGGTGGAAATGACCTGAGTTCGAGTCCTGTCGATGACGGGAAGAATTTTTAATGGCTTTTTCACAACGTGGCCGAGTTAATCGGTCTCAGGGGATGGTAGAATGTTTTTTTTTGTCCAGCAAACAGAAAATCAACCACAGAACAAAGCAATTTACAGACAATATACTCAGAACAATGCGGCCTTAGTCGCTGATGCACCTAAAACCATACAACAACATCATTAACAGGGGCAACGTCATCAAACTGTTGTCCCTGTTGTACAGGGACAACATTTTGATGACGACGTAAAGCGAATAGTCAGTCCCTGAGCAATTCTGCTGTTAATTGTGGACTGACGACAATGAGAATTCCTTCTCCTATGGAGATTCCATTTGTTTAAATGAATATTCTATTATGATATTCTGTCTATATAATTATTCTAAATACTAGTAAAAATTAATGGGACAGTTGATAAAAGAATTGAGGCACTGTTCAAATATTTACTTAAAAAATATGTCTCTTTTTAAAAACCATTTTCTACTTATTCAGAGTATATTTATACTAAAAAGCCTTCCTAAAAGGTAGCATTTCTAATTGGAAATAATTTTTTTATTAGGTATTCTGATTATTTTAAATAATCAATATATTTTAATATTTTAGTTTTAAATTATTTAATGAATAAATAATGAACTATATAAAATGCATAAAATATTATATAAATATAACACTATAAACTCGTAATATTTAATAAAAATATTTTATTTTAATATTTATAATATTAATATTATAAATATTATATTTAATATTAATATTTACTCATCGGAACCAAATTCAAATTTCAGCAAATGCCAAAAAAATGGCTTCTACTTGACTTTTGTTGACAGAGAACGACCTATTCAAAATATTTCATTAATTCGCCAAATATTTTGCCCCTAGGTAAATATATATATACATAAATAAAAAAATAATAAAATAAATAATCGTAGTAATAAAAATATTAAATATTAACATATGAATATTCTAGAAATAATACTATTATATAAACACCAATATAAAACCGATATTCTTTAAATGCAGAGAAAGTATTAAAGTTTTGAGTAAAATGTATTTTTTTTCTTAATTGTATTGTAATAATATTCTCAAAATACTATAAGTGTAAAAACACAAAAATTAATAAAATGCTACTCATGACGTCACAAACCTATTATAGCAATTTATAAATAATTCTAGTGTTTGTTTGTTTAAATAATTGTAGGAGTTGTTTATAAATAATTCTAGTGCTTATTTGTTTCAATAATTGTAGGAGTTTATAAATAATTCTAATGTTTGTTTGTTTCTAAATACTTCTAAATTGTAGAAGTCGAAAAATTATGTTAAAACTTCCTTTCTGAAGTGTCAGTGACGTATTTAGTGACGATTGAATGAGGTATAAAATAGCTTTCCTGAATACAGAGAGAGAGAGAGAAGAAAACCATGAAATTCATTATCATTTGAAGTACTGTACAAACAAACGTCCATTATCCGAACCTCGATTATCCGAAATCCATTAATCGAAACAGTCAAAATCAGTTTAGATCGAAAAACAACAACAATAACAAAAAAAAAAAAAAAAAAAAAGCCACCGGATGTGTTTTAAACCAGAAATTAATTCGTTTTTTTTTTTAAATAAAAATGGATGTATACATTGCCAACCAAAATATTAAAGGTTTGAAGATTTTTGACCAGACTTTTTTTTTTTTTTTCTAATCTGTCGTGTCAAGCGACTTGATATGTCGCAGGCTGTTTCATTTGCCTACGATGGAAGGCATGCGGATATCAGAATGTTGCATTCTCTAATAATTTGGCAGGGCGGTGTACTTATAATGACATAACCTAATTCTATTCGAAATTTAATCATCACATATGTGAAAATAAGCAGACACTATTGAAAATAATATTTTTCAAAAAAATTGCACGTTCAAAATAGAATTTAATTTACTCGTAAATCCATACAAGAAATCATTTTTTATGATTTTTTTAAAATCAACTCGGAGGAGTTGCTATTTAATACCATTGTGTGACATGATGTAGAACATTTTTACCATCACAGAATATTAAAGCGACTGAAAAATGCAAAATATATTTATTATTCGAGTAAAGGAAGAAATCTGAGATTTTCCATCAAGCATTATGAATTCCAGCACGGTAGATAAGAACTGAAAAAAAAAAAGAAAGTTATGCGCTGTATAATAAAATTCTTTTCATGTGAAAGTAAGTTCAAAAGAAGAAGAAAAAAAAGTTTAAAAATAGTTTAAGTAACATCTATTTTTAACTCTTTATAGATTAGTTTAATGGAAAATGCGTGTTGATTTAGCTGCCTTTTAGTGTCAGTCTCCTCTTAGGTGCAGAAAGGAGAAAAATAAGACCTTCGAGGGTGGTTGGTAGAATGGTGATGACTGGAATAAACAGGAAACTGGAACCTCGAAGGCATGACGTCACTTCCGTGAGGAAGTCTATCTTAGCTTTGTGTACTGTAGGGATAATCGACAACTAATTATTTTGGAGGATTCTTTTGGAGACCTGACAATTAATTAAGCAAAAAAGATTATTTTCATAAAGAAAAACAAAAGAATTTATACAACGCTTGAATATCATCCAATAAGGATTATGAGAAGTTAATCATTCTTCGGGATAAGAAGCTTATAAAAGAACAATTACTTTCGAGAAATTGTTGTTTAATTGGCTGATAGGGAAAAAAATATTTTCAGCTTGATGGTACTTTTGGGATTTTTGATTTGGAAATAGTTAAATGACGTTCATTCGTTCTATAATGGGATTTTCTGTCTTTGAGTGAAATAAAAATTCGAGGGAAGGTTGCCGGGTGGGTAAAGTGCCTGCCCAGCAACCCAAAGGTCGCGGGTTCGAATCCAGCCTCGGGCTTCGATCAGGGTAGAAAAAGCAAAAACCTTGGGAGGTGCAATATGGCCACAGAAGCCGATGCGCCAACAAATAACGAAAAAAAAAAAAGAGGGAAGGTTGATAATCACTTCTCAAATGATGTGAATTGAAAAAAAGAAAAAGATATTCGGTTTAATTATTTGCGTTGACGTGCTGTTGCGATAAGGAAGAGAAAAATATGAAGGAAAATAAAGCGAATGTCGAAGGAGAAACGTTAGTGGTCGACAGAAGAATGTGGAAACTGAGAAAGAAGTGAAAAAAAAAAGGGAAAATGAAAAGATGACAAGAATAACAAAGGTGAGAGAGTGAAAGAAATTGAGATAAAAAATTAAGTGAAGGAAGCAAGAAAAATAATCACAGAAACTGAGAGAGACAAAGTGAGAGGAATAAAGACCAAACGATGAAGAGTCATAAAGAGGAAGACAGACAGGACGAATGCAGAAAGAAAGACAGACAGACGAAAAGAAAGTCAGGGGAAGTGGAAAAATAGTCACAGAAATGGACAAAAAGAAAGAGACAGGTGCAAGAAGGGAGAGAAGAAACGGACACAAAAGACAAAGAGTAAAAAAGGGAAGAGAAACAAACATTCAGAAAGTGAGAGGAATAAAGAAAGGTAAAATGAGAAATATTCATAAAGAGAACGACAGATAGCAAGAAGGAATCAAAGATAGACAAAAATAAAGTCAGGGAAACAGGTTAAAATAATCAGAGACGAGTCGATGGAGAGGGTCGTCAAAAAGAGAGAGAAAAATGGTGATAGGAATAGAGAAAGATTTCATGAGAAAGTCAGTCAGGCGATGGCAGAAAGACAGAGGGCTACAGAAAGAGCAAACAAGAAAGTGAGTTGGAAGAATAAGGAGAGACAAAAATGAATGATAAACAGAGAGAATGTCAGATATGGGGCAAAGAGGAGGAGAGCAGTGAGGCGGAGAAAGAGAGAAAAAGGTAGTGAGAGGAATAAAGAAAGAGAAGGACAGACGGAAAGAGAAATGCAGAGAGAGAGAGATAGAGACAAAAAGCAATAAAGATCGAGGAAAACAGACGGTTAGGCAGCAGACGAAAAGAAAGAGAGGGAAAAAAGCAAGAGGAATAAAGAGAGACAGAATGAAAAAAGTTTAAGAAAGAGAAAGACAAAAACTGGAGCAATGTGGCGGAGAGAGAGAAAGAGAGAGAGAGATTGGAAAGGATAGATTTAAAATTGATAGCAATTTAAATTATAGAATACAGTTTCGGGTAGCCGGGATTAAGCCCAACACTTCGTGACATCCGCAATTATCGAAAAGTAATGCGAACGATGAGCTTGTGGAATGAATACCGCACCCTCAACGCCCCATGATTTTCTCAGCCACCCGGGGTAGCTGATCTCCAGAAATAAAAAAAAAAAAGAAACAAGAAGAACCAGTGTGAATTCCGTCTGTTTGAAAAGAAACGATTTTGACAGCAACGCCGAAGAAAGAAAGAAAGAAAAAAAAAAAGAGATAGAGTGGAGATAATTCGTAGCCCTGGAGTTGCGAAAGTTTCTTAGTTGGCAGTCGATGGTGGGGTGGTTGGGTAGAGCGCTCCGCTGAATATAAAGTAATTTCTTTCCGATATTGGCCGCAACTTTTGACATGTTTCTTAAGGAAAACTTTGATCATTGCGCTCGTACATATTTTATCAAATCCAGTATTAGCGAATAATGATCTATCGACCTCTTTTTACTTCCACTTTCCATCTCTCTTTTATCTCATCCGCTTCTTTGATGTTTTCGTCCATTATCAACTCTCCACGCTCCTCCGGATAAACAAAGTACAAATGCCGGAGAGGGTCGCCAGGTAATTGTCTGCTTACTGTAGCGTTTACTACCCTTCCGAGCCTAATTTCAGATACCAAATCCAAATCTGTTCACAAATACACCTTTATTATAATTTCAATGTTGTTTTGTGGCAAGAAAGAGAGAATAAAAGAAAGCCCAAAATAAAATTACCGCAGACAAAATAAATACAAAACAATAATCGATAATAATTCGTTTTATTTTCAATAACTGCAATGTTTACAAGTGGCCAAGTATTTGGTGATGGATCTCACCATTTATCAATAGTAATTGAGGCAACTCACGCCAAACAAGGATTATTAAGATTAGAATATGAAAATGAACGGAAGAGGTAAGAAAAATGATAACACGCAAATTCCATATCACGCACTTTGCGGATATAAAGTGACCTTACTATATGGCCCAGACATTACAGAACTTTAACCCAACTTTCGACAATGTTCTGATAAGTTGACGCTTAACGACGAATAGACAGAAAGAGCGAGAAGAAGGAAATTTATGCACTGAATCATCACTAAATTATGACTATCTGCCTAATACCTTGTTTGGCCAATTTTCGCATGGATAAGCCGCTATTCGTCTAGCCATAGACTCCACTAGACGTCTGAAGCCGTCCGTAGGGATCTGGAGCCATGCTGCCTGCAGGGCTTTCCATATTGTCGGAATCGATGATGGTTGAGCGTCCACACGTCTCTTTCCTTTCCAAAACATTCCACAGGTGTTCAACCGGATTGAGGTCAGGCAATTTTGGAGGCCAATCCAAATGGGCGATACCTTCAGTGTGTCGCTCCAACCACACATACACAATCAGCCTGGATAGTGGGCCCTATGCACGATGGATCCATGGACTCGTGCTGCTTGTACCACAGACGAAGGCGTACGTCGACATCATGTACCAAGCATTTGGACTCATCCGACCAACACACTCGTTTCCAGTCCTCCAGTGTTCAACCAGCCCCTTGTTCACACCACAACATTTTCCGTCGACGATGATCGATGGAAACGTATTAGAATCGCTTGACCAACGAACGCTTGTCACTGGGGGCCACACTGGTGGACTGAAAACGAGTGCGTTGGTCGGATGAGTCCAAATACCTGGTGCATCACGCTGATGGACGCTTTCGTGTGGCACAAGCAACAGGAGTCCATGGAACCATCAAACATGGTGCCCGCTATCCAAGCAGGCGGCAGAGGTTGCTTAATATGGGGGATGCTTTACTGGCAAGGACTAGGATGCCTGGTGCGTATGCATCAACATTTTACTGGAGAGATAATTTTTTTTTATTGTGCTATGCTGGTCCAGCCAGCACAGCACAGTAAAAAAACCCACCACCCATTTAATGTTGATGTACATACAATTATCTTAGATTCTCTCATAGAGGGTGAATTCGTTCTCAGTGCAATGTCCATGTCATAAAGCAATACCATGAATGTAGAGAGAGAGAGAGAGAGAGAGAGAGAGAGAGAGAGAGAGAGAGAGAGAGAGAGAGAGAGAGAATAGAAGTCTAAACCAGGAATTGTGGCCACAATAAAAAAATCAACTTTTACTAAAACCTGAATAGCAAATCAATCTCCACGTTCACTCTCTGGAACCACTATAAACATCTCAGCATCATCGATCATCCATCGGGGAATCAACCACAACGCAATCCAACAGTTCGTCGTGGTAGTCTAACCGCCAGCTCTTAGGAGACCATATTTAGACTACCACGATCTTCCAAGATAATGCGCCGTGTCATCGGAACTGCACTATGCATGAATGGTCCGAAGAGCACAGTGAATACATCACCCATCTTGATTGGCCTCGAAATTTGCCTGAACTCAGTCTAATTGAACACCTATGGGATGTTTTGGAACCAGAAGTGGGGCGCAAGACATGCAACTGTAATCTGTTCCGACACTGTGGAAAGCCTTGCAGACAGCGTGGATGCAGGTCCATACGGACGTCTTCAGATATCTCTCGTGGAGTCTGTATATTTATGGTAGAGCCATCAGGTGTTTCCATTATTTTGCCCACGTCTTGTAAGTTGAATTTGTAATTCTATTTCTCTTACGACTTTGGCACATTCTAACTAAATCCCAAAAAAGGACATTTGAAATCTTGGTGCAAAGGAAATTATCTGCAAAACTAAAAAAATTCTAATACATCTCCTTTAATTAAACTTAATTAAACAAATTCAAACAACTTTTTTCTAGTTTATAAGATACCTTTTTTGCAAAATATAACTTTCTCTTAAATTCAAAATACTTTGTTGAAATTCAGTTTATTATGGGGATGGGGACAGGGGTGAATAATCGCTACATTTCTAAACTAGCTACTGGAAAACAAAACAAAAAAAAAAGATTGCGTACATGTGGATCCGGTGAAAATCAACTCTCTTTCAGTTAGCAGTAAACGAGTCCATAGGTTGCCCGACCAATTTATTGATGAATATTTTAGTGGGACTCATCAAAATTCCACGCAGATCTGA
The DNA here is from genome assembly GCF_048544385.1 of Mastigoproctus giganteus. Lineage (NCBI taxonomy): Eukaryota > Metazoa > Arthropoda > Arachnida > Uropygi > Thelyphonidae > Mastigoproctus > Mastigoproctus giganteus. The sequence goes on along the minus strand of NC_143579.1, from coordinate 23,037,990 downwards.
TTATGCCTATTTTATGAGTTGAAATTTTTGCTTGGAGGGAAAAAAGTCACTATGTGTTTCTTTGACTGCGCTGGCAAAAAAAAAAAAAAAAAAAATGGGGGGAAACTTTTTCGAAAGTGTTTGGAGGCAACGGGAAAAAATGAATATCAGTCGGTGTTTGCATAAGTGCATGCATCAAATGGATTTATTGAAACAGAATTTTAAAGAAGAAAATCACGTCTTCCAGAGTACCTTCTGCGATTTCTACGTGTCGAGAAAAGTCCACTGTATTATTCATAAAGTGGCTACAATGGTGATGAAACTATTCTGTGTTACAATAAGCGCGCGCTACTTTCGAAGATACGCAAATACGAAACTTATTTAAGCAAGGGTCAAAGGCCGACATGCACAGAAATTGTGACGTTTTTATTCAGGAAACACACCCACAGCAATCGGGAATTTCGGCAGAGGCAAATGAGCTGTAGCTTGACTAGTGGTAAGTAGGAATATTTTATCTTCGTGTTCTTCTGCGTTTAATGAAAACAAATGGATGCAGCAATGCAAAAATTCTTATTCTATTTTCAATCCAAACCACCCAATGACTTAAGCCTGACTATACAACAGCTTCATAAACTCCACCACCCTCTTAAAGTTTAATATTTCCTTGATAACGCACTTTATACTCAAATTTACGTCACCTAGATACACTATTTCATTATCCTGTAAAATTAATATAATATTGCGTCATTGTTATGCAACATTAGAGTGATATTGCATCACCGTTCTATAATATTATATTGGTGTTGCATTATCTTGTTTTGAAAACAAGTGCATGCAGCAATGCTAATTCCTTATTCTATTTTCAATCCAAAACATCTCTTTGACATCAGCAGCAACCTCATAAACTGTGCCACTCTCTTAAAGTTTAATATTTCCTGGATACCTCACTCTATAGGTGAAATTGCACCATTTCATCATCTTGTAAAAAATAATGTAATATTACATTATTTTTTACAAGATGCAATACCACTTTAATATTCTGCAATATTAAAGTGGTATTGCATCACCGTGCTGCAATGCTAGACTGGTATTGCGTCACCGTTCTGTAATATTAGATTGGTGTTGCATTGTCTTATTTTGAAAACAAATGGATGCAGCAATGCTAACTTCTTATTCTATTTTCAATCCAAAACACCTCTTTGACTCAAGATTAACTATACAGTGGCAGCCTCATAAACTGCATCTCCCACTTAAAGTTTAATATTTCATTGATAAAATTGCGTCATCTCGAGACACTATTTCATCACCCTGTAAAACTAATGTTTTACATTAGTAAACGCTGTAAAATTAATATTTTACATTAGTTTTACAGGGTTTCATTATCATTATGTAATATTAGAGTGGTATTGCAAAGAAATGCTGGAATATTAGAATGGTATTGCATCGTAATGCTACAATTTAGAGTGGTATGCATCACTTTTCTGTAATATTAGATTGGTCTTGCATTATCTTGTTTTGAAAACAAATGGATGCAGCAATGCTACTTCCTTATTCTGTTTTCAGTCCAAAACACCTCTTTGACTTAAGACTAACTATACAACTGCAGTCTCATAAACTGTACCACCCTCTTAAAGTTTAATATTTCCTTAATAACTCACTCTATACTCAAAATTACATAATCTCAAGACACCATTTCATCATCCTGTAAAACTAATGCAATATTGCAGTCGTATTGCATCATGATGCAATATTAGAGTGATATTGCATCGCCGTTCTGTAACATTAGATTGGTGTTGCATTATTTTGTTTTGAAAACAAGTGTATACAGCAATGATAATTCCTTATTCTATTTTCAATCCAAAACACCTCTTTGACTAAAGACTAACTATACAGCAGTAGCCTCATAAACCGCACTCTCTTAAAGTTTCATATTTCCTTGATAACTCGCTCTATAGCAAAATTACGTTATCTCAAGACACTATTTCATCATTCTGTAAAACTAATGTAACATTACATCATTATTCTTCAATATTAGAGTGATATTGCATCACCGTTCTGTAATATTAGATTGGTGTTGCATTATTTTGTTTAGAAACTTTAGACCAGAGAAGTTCCTGCTAGAAAATTTCATGCTGATTCTTTACTACTTTCTGAACAATTTTCTATCTTTGTCTGTCTATCTTGAATATATAAACAAAATAGACCTCTTTTTTTTATTATAGAAACTATTCCTACATCCAGTTGTTATGCTGATGAAATCATCCTTAGACCTTGAGATGATTCATTGGACTTGAAAAGTACTAGCTTTCCTAATCTATAAAGGAGGAACTAAAGAGATGGGGGGGGGGGAATTACAGCCCGAAGAGCTTGACCTCTGTCATAAGCAAGATCATGGTGTACAGTTATGAACACAGAACCACCATGATAACAATGGGTATGTGAAAAGGTATTGTTTTGAATGACATGATTAATTACTTTGATAAGGTTAAAAACATTGTTGATACGATCCCCAAAGGGGGTTTATAAAGAGGGGGTTTATAAAGTCGCCACCAATAAGTTTCATATACTACTTGTCTCTTCGGTTATACTTGGGGGAACAATCAATAATTTCATTGACGCGTAGCTTGGAAGCTTAACAATAGATGGCAGTGCACATAGAGCGCATGTAAAATCATTCTCTGTAGTTAAAAATCGTTAATAATTCGAGTGTTGGGCAGGTAGTTCACTGGATTAAGTTACTTCCCAGAGTGACTGAGGCAGAAAGTTTGGGAGAGTTAAAGATAGATGTGGTTAGTCACTTTTTGTCATAGAAAAGTACAATTGATATTTTTTAAGTATAGAAAAAGTTCAATCATTTGGCTATGGAAATACTAGACCTCCGTGGCAGGCTACATCGCTCTCTAATACTCATTTGGAGTAGTCTGGATTCGCCTTTCGGCAGAGTCTGGAGGAATTTCTAAAAGTACTCTTCAATCGTAGTTGTAGGTAGATCTCAGGTGAAGGGTGTAGGATTTTTCGCGTGAGTTATTCTATATAGCTCTATATGTACGAAATTATATGTTGTTCCCGCAAGTATAACCAAATATATGAACAATTGCATGGATTCAGTGACTTTTGTATAAATTTTAAAATAAGCAAAAAAAAAAAAAAAAAAAAAAATGGAATTACAAGGAAAATTCTTAAATGAGTCAGGGGCTTAAGGATAGGAGTTAGAGAGTGGTCACAAGTTGGCATTCTTCAGAGCGGCCAGTGATAAAATGGAGTCCCTCAGGGATCAATACTCAAACTCTTCTGGGCAGCAAAGGGGATGATTTTTCAGCTGTTTATTAACGTTTATGTGTCATATAAACAGAAAATTAAATAATATACACACTCATTTTAACATAAATCTAAATACATTCGTACTATTTTAAAAATACTTATACGTCCTTGTATCTGCTACTTGGAAAAAAAAATCTGAATTGTTAACTTAAAATAATTGTAAAGAATTTATAGAAAAAGATAATTTCTTTACGATTTTTAAATTAAATTTCATTTTGTTTTCCAGTTTCTTCGATAAAATAAAAAAAAAACCATCCCAAAGTTAAAAAGAGAAAGATAAATTTATTTTAATTAAACTTGGAAACGTATTAATTGTAAATTAAACTTCAAATGGATAGAACAATGAACATTTTATATTTAATGCTATTTTAAGCAAAAGAAAGATCGAAGAAGAAAAAAAAAGTCTTTCTCTTTCCGTTCATTATTTTAACCTTTTGTTTGTGCTCCCTCGAAAGAAAGAAGAAATCTCCAGTAGATGATAAAGCGATGGAAATAGAGGCTGTTAATTGATAGATGCAGGTTTGAACAAACATACAAGGTTGCCGATGTGGGCCTTCCAGCGCAGCAACTGGGCATTCTGTTTACATTACTCGCAGCTATTCGATTTGTTCATAGCATCTTCGCCAGGAGCTACAACCATGGACGTGTGTAGAATGGAATCTAATCGACAAAGACATAATTATTGTACGTGGGCGAAAGCAGAAAGAATGAGAAAACTACTTAAGTGAATAATTTCACTTATTTCTTTTCAAATTCTTCCTTTTCTTCGTTTCTAACTACCTTCATTTAGACCCACACTTCCTCTCTGAGTCTTATTTGGGTTTTGCCAAAACATATTTACAAATTTTACTTCATTTTCTACTTCCCATTCGCATTTCCTAGACAAAGCTATTGAGCAGTTACTACCGGCGAGTGAAATTTGGCTAGTATGTGTAAGTGCGCGAGCGGTTCGACATTTCTTTACCTTCATATGCGATGCTCCAACATTGGCTACCAGCCAACAAGCAGCAAAATCGGCTACTGCTACCTGATTACCGCTAGAGGGCACCACTTGATTCCTCCAACTCTCTCTGGTATGTATCGGTAAGCTGCTTCAGCCGTGGTGAACGAGGGGCACAGCCGCGTGTTTTCATTCTAATCGTACTTCGAGCGTCGCTGCGCCGGTCCTTTGGAGGTGTAACCGTGTTCTGTGACAAAATTAGAGATCCCGACATCTAATGTGTCGCATCGGAAGTGTAGACTAGCTAAGGATCAAACGACTGATGATGTGATTCCTCCAATGAGCTGATGTAGCTGATTGAGATACCAGCACACAGGATATTTACAACTGTGTGTGAGGCACATTTGATCTACTAAGCCGGAACAACCCTCCCCCCCCTACGTTTCTCAGAGTGTCTGCCGGATGAGCAGAGGCAGGCACATGGCTCAAGGCTTTATGTGGATCGGCTTCAGGATGCGTTCAAGTAATCGCAATAGAGCATCACTATTTTGGATGCTTATATGTCCACCGATCTTCATCTCTCTAGTCAATGGAAAAGGTAAGAAGTACTCTCCTTAAATCTCCTTGCGAAAGTTATGCAAAGTCTCAAGAGATAGCACTAAATCAGTCACACTTCTTTATTCATTAAAACATCCCCAGATGAAAATCAATTCTTCAATCACGTGACATTTAGTCACTCACAGTTAAGAAATGGTTTGTTCCTTATTTCTTATTTCAAAGATAACTTCTGGAAAAAGTCAAAAGTTTTTAAGAATTTCCTCAATATAATAAAGAGTTACAAAATATGATATAAGAAATAATCTATTTTTAAAATTAAATAGAAAAATAAATCATTAATTAATTAACAGACAGTATATCTTTTACATTCAAGGGCATGCTGGGATATTGTAACCGGAAGTTATTATTTTAATTTCCTCTTTTTCATTTCTATTATCTCTAAGGTATCTTTCAGACTTCTTTCTGTTCGGTGGTATTCTTTATTTTATATGAAATTTTAATGTTAATTAATAGATATTTTTAATTGATAAATCCAATTAATTGATATTAAAAATATAAATTAATCGGATATAAAATGAACCAGTAGAAAAGAAAAATAAATATTTAGTTTGGAAATGATCGTTGTTATGACAACAGAACATTTTAGAGTCACACATTTCTCTTATGACAAATTCAAAGAGCCTAAAATGTATTGAGTGTTGAAAAGTGTGTTTTATGGATGTTTAGCTGATTAAAATCAATTATAAAAATTTCTATATTAGTATTAATTACAGAATAAGTACAATATTCACAAATTAGTAAAATAAATCTTATATTGGTGTAAAAAAAGGTAAGTGATAAGCACAAATATTCCCGAACTGTCCATATAACAGCCATTTCACTAGGTGATGTTGAACAATTTCCTGAGGAATAAAATTTAAAAATTCAATTAATTAATGGGATCTTTATTACACAAAGCAGTAACCTTTAGCCTTTTAATTACCAGTCAAAGCGAAATTTCATGACGCTAGTTTCAGTCTTTGTTTTCGCTCGACAATTAATTATTCTCTTAATCAATAATTCGTTTCATAAATAATTTTTACATTAACTCCCTAAAGAAGTTGAGTAATAAATTGTAATAGTGTTTACTTAATTTTCTTCAGAAATAATCTATTTATTTACTTGATATTCATAAATAAATTAATAGAAATTTCTGACTAAAACAATGTCACATCAGACTAATTTCTACGAATATTGTTTGTTTTGATGTTTAATCTAGTTTAATCCTTCATATTTTCCATATACATATGCAAATTATTTTAAAATTTACTTTTCTACTGCTTAATGTTTTTAACTTATGAATTAGAGCATCTACCTACCTTCATGTTCTCAGCATTAAAATATAGACTAATATTCAGTAAGACTTTCGAAATAACTGAGACTCCTACAATCCTTTTATCAGTTGGAAAGCTTGGCATAGGTTGCACCAGCCTCTAAATCATCTGTTTGTTAAGAATCTAGTCTCCCTAGCCATTTAATTTCGGTGTTTAAATACTTGCCTGCCTGTTTATCGGAAACAGAGGCTACTGTAGGGTTTTGTAAACAAAGCAATGCTCAATTGGAAGGATGTAGGTAGGGATAAGGAGTGGATGAATTGTTTCAAACGTACATTCAAGTTAACTGCAAACATTAGGGTTTAATGAGAACTGATATATTACGAGAGTTCGTATTTATACCATACAAATCGATCAATCTGTTGAACTGAAGAGTCAGCTAGATAATATTCATGCTTCTATCAACAGTGGAGAAATAATATAATTCAGTGGAATGGTATTCTCTTTTGTGGTTGGTGAAGGGGAAGTCTTGCCTGACCAATCAAGCTCATCGCTATGACCAAGTTAAAAAAGCAGTTGGATGTGAGAAACTTTGACATTATTTACCTTGACTTCACTGAAGCTTTTGATATGGTTTCCCGTGGAAACTATTATGTAAACTGGTAATCAAGGGCTGGTTAAAAGATAGGAGACATAGTCATTAATAGACATTCAAAAGTGTGGTGCGGTGTAGCAAGTAGAGTCGAGCAGGGTGTTGGAGCTACTTCTGTTTCTTAGCTTCCTTAATGGCATTGATAAGGAAGTGCAGGGGAAATTGTCAAAGAATGCTGATGATGTAAGGTGGGAAAGGCGGGAACAAACAGAATCAGGCCATTCTGAAAAAGGGCTTAGAAAGTGATGAATGCAAAGCATGGCACCTAGATGTCCTGGAGAGGAGAGATCTGTATATAAGGTTCAGTGAAATGAACTAGGGATCTATTTTCAATGGTAGGAGAAACAAGACTTAAGGGTCACAAATATAAACTCTTAGAGAGCAACAGAAGGTTAGATCGCATGACGATTACTTTCGGGTAGCGTGCTGTACATCATTAGATGAATTGACTACTACCAGTGGTCGAGACAGAGAGTTTGGTAAAGTTCACAGCGGATTAGTCACTTTTTTGCCAACCCCGTCACCAAAAAGTTTCTGACACTCATTTTGAGTAATGAGCTTACAGAGTCATTTACTGTGAAGAAATGTCCTGTTTTGCTGAATAGGGAAAAGGTTCTTTTGAAATTATGATGACGGATCGCAAGTAAGATATGTCTTGAAGTTTTCTCTGCAGGCTCCATATCGTACCGGACTACATTTGGAACCGAGTTTGCTATAGTGGGTTCACCCCTATTTCTTCAGTATGTGACATAAAGGTATACGACTATGTGATCTTCTCGGAAGAAATGAATACGTAGTTTCATGGTCTATGTCTTGTTTGTTTTCACTGAGGTTAGTCCTCTTCGACGAGTATCAGTTCATATGAGCTTTGTTAGAAGAATAATCTGCGTAATAATTCATCTTCAACTTTTTCAAAGATCTCTTGGCAAGTCTCTAAATAATTCATTTGATAATAAACAGAGATTTTATTTAAAAGCTCGTTGGTGATATTTCAGATTCCAAAAAACCTAATAAATGGAAATAATCTCTCGATCTCAGCATTCGTACCCAGGCAAGAGGCGGATGAATTCGAACATTTTGTAAATGTTTGAAATTAAATATTAATTTTCAAAATAATGGACATATTTAAGTACATTCAACCATCTAGATACATTCTCTTTGTACTATTTGGGACAAAGAAAATGTATCTAGCAAGTCCTCGACAGGACTCGATTTTATTCAGCTACTATTATCCGAAATACTAAATTTTGGAGATAATTTGGTGGTTGGTTTATGTTAGAACATTGGACAGAATCCTTGAAATCGGAACTTCCGAAAAATTTAGGTTGGTTAGTCACCTTATCTATAAGTGAATTAGACGATTTTTCAACTCTTTCCACTGTTGATTAGTTAGTAAGTTATGGCTTTCCGGCAGTGCTGTGATGTCCATACCTAATGGTTCTTATCACTGCCCAAGTTCCATGTAGGGAAAACCAGTTGCGTACCATTTCAAGGTTTGTTCACTGTGAAGTAGAGTTCGCAACTTTTCCAATGCTGTTATCTTGAAAGAAACCGAGTGGTTGGAATGATATTGGTGATACGGCCGTTTTTGAGAACTATGGATACAGCTGGTCCTCTGGTGGCTCTTGTAAGTGGTGACAGAGTATGCGTTTTGTCTATCGCACCATTAAGAAGGAAGCTATCCAAAATGATTTTATCTTCAAGAGAGAGACCAATGTCTTTTGCTGTGTCAATTTCACTGGATGGGGAAATCTGTTAGGCGTCTCCATCCAGTTAGGAAAGTTACCAACCCAAAGGTCTCTAGCTTTACCATTGTTTTCATTCACTAAATACACATAATGAGGTATCCCAATTGTGAATGCAACTGGGACACCCATTATGTACGCTGGATGAGTTATTTTCAGTTATCGTTCTGTTGACAGCATTTGTCTGGTGGAATTTGTTTAAAAAAAGAGATCTCCGTGTGTGTGTGTGTGGAGCTGTTCTTAAAGAAGATAACCTTGTTTTATTCCTCTAGAATATCATAATGTGCAGGTAAGCTCGGTATTGGATTTTGGCACAATTTTACTTAGGTGAAGGATGGATGAATGGGGAGAGAGAGAGAGAGAGAGAGAGAGAGTAGAAATAAGGACATTTATTGCACATTCGCTGAAGTACCCGGATGGAAGACAATGGACAAAGTTAGGGCAAGGTAGGCAGAACCTGCGATAATAAGACACGTCCGACAACTGCTCTCAGCCATCGAAGCCAACACTGTAACCTCGCTCATTACTTTTATGTCCATGAGGTGTGTGCAGCCATTTCGCTAATGAGGGCCGCTGAAAACAGCACGAATTTCTCTGCAGAGCGAACACAACGCAATATATGGCGACACTGTTTAGCTGTCCGCTTGTGGGGCCGTCGTGACACCTGCCCTGATGAACAGCGTCCGTTATCTTCCAAGATGACGACAAAAATGACGAGAAATGCGTGATCCGCGCGCTGCTAGTCATGCAAGAGGTTAATTGTATAAATGTACTCGGACATAAAAACTTCCGCGCACATCCCTTATAATAACGCGATCACCTTGGGAAAAGGTTTTAATAGGCTTAGCTCTACCCATTTCGGCATTCGTAACAACGTATATAAATTTGTGAACCGTTCCATTAAAATGGGAACCGTTCACACATCTAAATCAGCTTTCGAATACTCGATCTGTACACAACTGCAATAAACGGAAGGAACCTTTTCAGAAGCAAATTGGATAGGCTGATTACACTGCATTTAGTGTTTTACTGCAGTACTCTCGTCTTGTTAAAGACCTTAATCCATATTTTCTGTCACTCCGCCTGTAAAAGTTCCCCAGCCGCTGTTTAGATATGTAAATTTATAGTCGAGTAGTGTCGTTAATTTTAAAAGCTTTCCCACTTTTATTTTCTTTGGGTTTTAGTTAATTTAGAGTCAGAAACACTTCACCACATGCATAAATTATCGTTGTAAGACACAAGAAAGAGAGAGAAAGGTTGTATTAGCTGAAGGCTATTGGAATTTTCTTATTCTTATGAAGTGCTAAACAACTACACCTTGAAAGTCGCTATCGGTGTGTTTAATTTGTATTTTCTTGTGTTCCTAACAGAACAGATTAAAAATAGTTAGCAAGGTTTCGTTTTATTTAGAGGATACGCACAAATTCTTTCATTTCCAGTACCTTTTGAAATCCCCTTTTTTATTAATGACTTCAAGACGGTTGTTTGATGAAGGAAAGTTTTCTTTGCTTGATTAGGGTCATTAAGAGCCGAGCATGAGTCCATAAGGTGAAAGAATAGTGCAAGTCCCTTATTACGAGTTGTATAGGCAGCTATAGCGAGCCTTTTTGAACATTCTGCCGTTATAACGAGTGGAGAATACATCCTGTGGTTGTAAGAGAGAAAGAGTGGAGTGGGACTGTAAGATTATCATTAATTTAGAGATTGTAGCTTGCTAGTCAGTCTTCCATCTACTTTTTTTGAGAAGTACATGGAATTTCAGGTGTTAATTTACAAGAACATGAATACCTGTACGACGGAGAGTGGAAAGAGTTTATATAATATTGGTCATTAATGAACCTGACTGCATCCTTTTGCTTTAGCGTATATTTCAGTAGTTCTAGTAGCACAGATTAAGGTTTTTCAAATACTTAAGCAGTATTCAAATAGCTAAGAACGATACTAGCATCAGCAAGACCATGGATGGGATTTACAATTAATGGAAGAATGTCACTGAGGTGGTAAACGATCGGAATTTTGAAATACTACAGAAGACAGGATAGTTTTTGTTGTAGGGTTTTAGGAACATGTAAAAAACTAAGGCCATATTGTGCTGTATCTATCTGTGATCTATTTGTTGTTTGCTGGACGAAAGTTCTAAGTTTCCGAGGGAAGAAAAACCATGCTACCCTTGCCTGAGACCGACTAACTCGGCCATTTTGTGAAAAAGGCCCATAAAAATTCTTTATATCATTGACAGAATTCAAAGTCAGGTCTTTTCCACCCGATGTGAGGAGGATGGTGATTACTCCAACTGCTACCCAAGAGGACAAGACAGGATAGAGATTTACCCAATATCTTCTGTATTCAATGGCTAGAGAGAGACGGGTGAATTGGATCTCACTCAGAAAGAGAAATCTAATCAAAAACATTTGAAAGTTTCAAATGCCAACAACCATAACAGCTTATTGAGTCTTTCTAGACTTTTCTAGGGAAGTTACCCAAAGAATAGCGTAATCCTTGAGATTCTCTGTAGAACGATAGCGAAAGAGTTGGCCGTTATAATTTCGATTTTTCCCTTCCACTCGTTATAGCCGAATTTCATCGTAGGGCTTCAAGGGTACTTTTTGGAGCGCAGTATACATCAGTAGCCATACATTAGCAGATTACAAATACTCATATGAAAGAGAAAGTAAGTAAAGATTTTTTTAAAAAAGCTGTCCCATTAAATAAGATTTATTTCGGCTTTATTTTTCTATTTATGGAAGATATGACACTGAAATGAAAGGCCACTAACCTGGCAGTATCAATAAGTCATTTCAGCACAGATGATTCAGTCATACTGTTCTAAGTGAGTGATTTCGTTCATTTTCCAGCCATATTCTGCACCTGCCTCTCCTGTTTAGACTTAGCCGAAGTAGGAAAAGTCCCCCTACCCCTGTTGTAGATAATCCCATCTGTAAGGTCGCAAGGGACACTCAATTTTCTGTCCATCTCTCCCGCTATCGTATCGGCTGCACTACTGCAGTTCTGACTCCCATGAGAATGAAGTTTGACAATCAACTTAGCAGCGTTGGCTTCCCACTTTCTAATGAGACCAACTAACCCTCCTTTTAGTTGATAGATTCGGTAATCGCACGCACTTTGAAGCCGTGGTTTCGTCCGTCCATAATGAACGTAATGTTATCAGCAAATAGCTGACCGCTTCCAACATCCTCTGGTCCGGATGTGGGATCTGCACTCATTAAACAAACGCCTAACTACAAAAATTTGCCAACAAGTAAGGCTTGTCTACCAAATCGTGAGCTGAATCTTATCTATGGCATATCGAATCAAGCCTGTTACTTCTTTCGTTAATAATGATTGGGTGAAAGTGCAAGTCACTCAGAAAGATAGACTGTAAAACTTTGAACATTTATTTCCGCTAAAATAAGCAGTGAATTTTATATGCATTATTATTTAACAAAATAATGAGGAGATTTTGGAGTACTAGTAAAAATACGCACATTAGGTATACGCTAAATTTGTTTCTAATAATTGTACCAGGGAAGACAAAGAATATTTTCTGAGTTTGTTTAACTTAAAATCGAATTCTTTAAGCGTAGATATTTCCGTCTTACGTGTTACGTGGTTCAAATTTGTATTATATACTATGCTATCAAAAGTATTGGGATACCTAGTGGCACTCATATATACTTTCGATTTAAATAGCCTACGTGACAAAACTTAATACGAATTATATTAGCAAGCTTCAAGGGAAATATTTGCATTATGTTAAGATAACTTAATGGTGCAAGTAATCGAACTTATTAGCAATTGCCAAAAATCTTCACTCATATAAAAATTCTTCCATGGACCAGCACAGCAAGTACAATCCCTGAAGGATTGTACTTCATGGTCCACTCTGAAGAATATCCATCAATCTTCTCTCCATCAACTAACTCATAATCCACCGATGGATCTTCTCTATTATTTCACTATTTCTCAAGCCTGAAATCTTTAAACTCAGCTATTAAGTCAGACTTAAAGTTCTTTATATTTTTGAAATAGTTATTTACGTTATTAAAATTATCTGTATTAAATATCATAAATAAATATATTTTTTAAAATATCGTATATTTTCAACATTCAACATTCATAACTCTGCCTGTTTTAAACTCTTCTGTCTTTTTTCAATCAACAATAAATATTGCCCTTATCTTAAACTTCAGAGTAGAGCAAGCTCCTTTACTGCGAGTTGCAAGTATTGCATCACTTTAAAACAACTTACATCACCAAAACGCTAGTTTTGTTATTTACTTAAAATTCCTTTAAAGAGTTTTCAAGAATTTCATTTAAAGGCTATTTATTAAAAAAAAATAATAATAAATAAATAAAATAAATGGAAGATTAGCTTTCCAGTGATGTTACTGTTTGAAAATAGTGCAATACCTACTCAACTCGTGGTTAAAGATTGGTTGCTGTATTGTGAGATCTAAGACAGGGGGGCTGATCACGGAGGAGCTGAGGGGAGCTAAAATCCCCCACCAACATTTTTTTATTATGTTTTTAATTTTATATAAGTACCTGTTGACCTTTGTAAAAGCTTCTAAGGTGGAAAATACAACGTCCCCCATTCCAAACAAAACTAACCCGTCTTTAAGACCATTGCAATATTCAAGGAAATATTTAAATTTTAATTTAAATTTAATTTAAAACATTTTTCAAGAAAATAATACAAATAAAAGCAATTAAAAATCGTATATTTCAAACACCAATCCATTCTAAATATAACTTTTATATTTTAACCTACTACGGAGGCTCATGTTTCGTTATCTTTGTTCTAAATAATACGTCATTACATATCACGTGATCTTTTAATATTTCTTTTAAAAATTTGGAGTACCCGGAAAAGTCCATCTAACAAATACTGAAACGTTTTGGGTCCAAACCCTATAAGGATATTTTTCTCTATGAAGTATTCTGGAAATTTCATCCCCCATACAGGAAATAAGATACACGCTTCTACGAATGTAAAACAGTATGTTCGTAGTGAGATCTCAATTTAGTTTCTCCACCATGCTGTGATCTCTCTGCCTTCTTCAGATATGCATCGAGCCATATGCTACTATTACGTTCATAAATGAATTATTCGAACATACAGAAATTTCTGATCAATATCTAATCTAGGAAAAGGCAAGTGAAAAACAAAATGAAGTCAATATTTGAAAAAGAAAGTTGTCTTATCTGTATGGTGGAATATAACAGCTTTTATCAGATGGATGTTTCTCCCAACTGGAAAATGAAATACTGGTATAATAAGATAACAGGAATTTTTCTTTTATATTAATGAAGCAAAAGGTCAGGAGGTAAATAACTGAGGTCAAAGGTTACACAAAGAAATGTCAGAAGTCGTAGCTGAAGCCAGTTTATTGTGGGAATAGACAAAAAAAAAAAAACTTTGAAGGTCGGTAGAGTTAAAGATGAGCTTCTAATAAGGAAGTTTTTTTTTCTCTGTTTTCTTTTGTCTGCAGTATATCATATCATTGATGATGCTAGCAACGCTCACAAGGCGTTATGACGAATGTCTCTGAAATACGGGAGCTGAAATATAGCCGATGTTTCAGAATTTTACCATAAAGTTGGCAGTGCTCACAGTCGAGTGGAGTCCGGCAAATGACAAATCAATTCTTTAGGATCAATATTCTTTTCCTTATCTATTATACAGTATATCTGACGGGGCTTTCTTCCTTTGATACAGCCTTGATTATTGACCTCCGATGTCAGGGCAGCTGATTTTTGTTGTGTGTGTGCAAAGGCCTGGTCCGATTACTCTAAAAATAATAATAATAGAAAAAACAAGCTCCTCTTATACAGACTACACATTCAGTTTCAGATTAATCTGTTCCCTGTAATAACCAGCCAAAAGGGATGTTGTTATTTCAAAGAGAGAGGCAGGAGAAGCAATCGACTCTGTATGACTTGGATGTTCATTCACTCACGGTAGATATTAAGAGAAGATGGCTAATGAAAGAAAGGAACAGGCCCTGATAGAACTTGCGGGTAGGGAGAAGAGGATGGGAGATTAAATTATCCATAGTTCAGACATCCAGAAAGGATTTAATGAGATCCTAAAGAAGATGCGTTTTTTTCTTCTTTTTTTTTGTTCAGAAATTGTACGTTTTGATAATTTACTATTTTCACAAATGCTTCTGGAATAAGCGAATTATGCAAAAAAAAAAAAAATCTTTCGTACAAAAAATGTTCATTAAAAAACTCTCACGAAAAAAAGCAATTATAAAATAAATTATGATGTCATTTTGTAACACATTTTAAAAAAAATTTGAAAATATATTTTTTAAAAACCGTTAAAAGCGAAACGTGCGCATGCATGAGCATATTTATGCTTATTATATATATATGAATTGTTTAAAAAACGTTTTAAAATATATAACATTTTAGAAAATATTATATTTTTCGATTTACCACTTTTAATTTCAAATTTGGCGCTTTGTGAGCTACCTGAAATTTTGAATATCGCTAGCATTTATCGCCAGTGAATATCACCTGGGACCAGGGTCGTATACAGGGGAGGGTAAAGGGGGCATATGCCCCTTAGCCATATGTATAAGTGTTCCCAGGTCTAATAAAAAAAGCATTCAAAACCTGGTCGTCTGATTGTCAACCCCCCCTAAAATGATACCTGGATATGACAGTGCCTGAGGTGTTTCTATCTTGTTTATTCAAAATCATAACTAAAAACATTAATGAATCTTTAAAAAACACTTATTGTTTGTGCTTGTACAAAAAAAAAAAAAAAAAAAAAAAGCCTGCACAATGAGTTGCACTGGTATTGCACTACTTTAATTTTCTGTTCATTAATTTCTGGAAAACAATCATAAATTAGTCTGTGATTTATGATTGTTATCTGGATAACTAGAAGCTTTTTATGTCATAATGTTCTAAGTGCACACTATGATTGAAGAGGTGATTCTAAAGTAATACATCTTTTGCCAAATACATTAATCATAATAATAATAATATATCTCCTAAATGAACACAAAAGTCTTTCAATTTTACTTCCTTAAACTTCCTTAAAATAATTGCAGTTAATTCTTAGACGAACTATATTTGTAAAAAAAAAATGTTTAAATAAAATTGCGCTTATTAATATTTAAGAGAATAAATATTTAACGGGAATTTAAAGAGATGTAAACTATTTTAAAGAAATTGTTTTGATTAATAATATTTATTTATGTAATTAATATAACAATAAATTATAATATAATTAATAAATATAATTATCCACATCTCTGACTCCACTCTAGGAAGTGAAAATAACTGCCATGGCAACAATCACCATCAGTAGCAATATTGAGGGTTCCGCGCATGCGTCAGAAATTGGGAAAACTATATTTGTTTGTTAAAACCCATATAGTTACTGTTTTCTATGATGATTCTTGTTTACCATTTCTGCTTCACATTTTTTGCGTGATTCTTTCTCTCTCTCTCGTCTTAATTGATTCAATGACACAAAAGAGGGGAAATATAACAGCTGCAATTTATCCTTAACTAACTGAACAGATAGAAAAAAAAAAGTAAAAGTACTGAGAAACATTATATATAACTAAAGATGCCAACTTTGTCAAGCGTAGCATAGTCTTTGACGTGTGAAGGTTACTCGTTTCAAAAGAAATAAGAAAAGGATGGGTAAATTAAATTTAGTGACATGCGTCAAAGGTTACAGTTTCGGTGGCAGTTTACAGTTGCATTTTTTGCAGTTTGTTGAACATTGGCAGCAATCGTGTTCTAATATAAAAGTAATGCGCCTTCTGATGTAATAATATCTGGGATGTCTTTTCGATCTGGAATTTTATAGATTAATTTATCGTATGAGACAATTAAAATTATGAAAAAAATAGTCAGGAAGTTTATTTATTTATAAGTTATGTAAATAATTTATAGGGAATTTTCTGATGATAAAGAAACCTGAAATACCTGATGCTTATAAACTAATAAAAGATCTCAGGTCACGAGTTAAGCTCCCGCTTAACCCCTCGCAAGTTATTTACAGCCACCTTTGCTACTTTATAAAATTATTTATAATTATCATCAACTAAAGTAGAATTTATTTATTTAATATCAAATTAATGACAACTCAGCCTATTTCCGTTAAAATTGTTTTATCATCAGGCGATCTGTACGTGTTGTGGCCCGGATTTTTTTCCCTCATTATTTTCTTCTATTCTATTCTCCTCCTCCACCAATACATTCCCCACGACTTGTATGTGATGTATTCCTTGTTTTTTTTTTTTTATTTCCCGACTGAAGTGTCCCTCTCAAAATCCCCTCCTTATGTCAGGAATTTGAATGTTGGCTTATCTCTTGGTGCGCGTTCTCAAAAGAGAGCCTTGCTTATCAGGAGACAAAGGTTTGTAGCCTGGTGATCTTGGCTTCCGCTAGGGAACGCGAAGTTAGTCCGTCCGTGCTTAAGTTTCTGTTTTTTTTTTTCCTCCTCTCTTCTCCTCCCCCCCCGTCTTTTTCTACTTCACCTCAGCAACACGGCTTGGGGAAGGTACGGTGCACTAGAATCGGTGTCTTTCTGCGCCGTAGAGCGCCAACAAGCAACGCTTTCATGCTGCATGATCTGCATAATCGGGTGTAGGCACTGGTCTATCGATTGGGCAAGTTTCGATTTTCCCTGTTACAAAAGCACGCCTGCTCTCTCTCTCTCTCTTCCCGCATGGCTCAATGATTTAAATTTTCTTAGTCCTAATCCTCAGCCAGCCACCCGGTACAACCCATAATATAATATCGGATAATAAAGTCGTGAAACTGAAGGAATCTAAGTACAGTCAGAGGAGGGGAAAATTAAGGGGAGGGACAGATTGGGAGTGACAACAAACACACCCCGTACTTGGCCGCAATAGTCCACATTTCCTGATAGCATAAATAGCGCACAGCGACGTGTTTCTGATTGTAAAACTTAATTGAACACAAGAAGCTCCCCATTGTTGATGCACGCAAAGACCAAACCCATTACAAGATAATGTCTTCTTAGCAGAAGTGGCTCTTCTTTTAAACAAAATCCCCAAGCCGTTTTACTAATAGCGTTTTTGTCCATTTGGTCGAATAATTCCAAGTCTTTATTTGAAGGTAAAAAGAGAATTGGAAAAGATACGAAAGAAAGATAGATTTATTGTTATGAGTTACTACTGCAGAGGGAATATTTCACAAGAAAATTTTAATTGATATTCACAAATATTCGCTTATTAGAATATAGTTACAATTTGTATTAACTTTTAATAAATAATTCATACATTTTAGATTTAATTCTTATATATTTCTTTTGCATTTATTACTGCTGTATAAGTAGGTGGCGCTGCATCAATTTTTTTTATATAATTTTCGTATTTTCAAATAATCGGTGTAGTAAAATTTCGTTAATTTTGAAATAACATAATTTTTACATTAAACCAACGTCAAACGAGATGGCTGTCATGAATTAATTTCATATATCCTTTATTTACATCTTTATCCCATAGGCGGCGCTCATTGTTTGGGAAATTTTTTAAAGTGTGCATTAATGACATAATTATACAGTATTTTCATTTAAAGTGAAATTTCTACCGATAGAGGGCAGCCTGATCTGAATTACCTGACACAGGTAGAGATGAAAAATTTTAGTCATTATCAGTTTGTCTGAAAATAAACGTCATTAGAAATTACTTTATCGAGCAGATGAGACTAGATAAAGGTGAATAATTATAATTATGTTAAAATGATTAAAAAATGGATAAAAAAAAGATGAATAATTTAATTATGTTATTTTAATTTTGATTATGTTACTTCTGCTAAGTTATAGTTAGGGCTAAGTGTAATTCATCGGTTTCGTTTAAAAATACATGCAGAAATATCCCATTCATTTGGCATCGCGAGGATGCACAAAGTATGGCAGCAAGGCGATCCACACAGAGACAAGACATATCAACCAACCTTATAGTACCTAAATTATTAACACACAAGAAGATCTGGCCTTAGCGCTTGCCAAAATGTGTTGGCTAAGAGCCTGGTATCTAATGCAACTTATCCAACAACCACCGCCATCTTACTAATTATTAATGCGCATTGAACTGTAACGTAGACAAGAATAGGGTAATACAGTCCACGTAGATATTTAGATTGTCAAAATATAATAATTTATTTGTACAAATACGGTAATTTTAAAAATAAATACTATATCTATGATTGGTGTGGACATTTATATTTAAACTTTTATTAAAAAATCATTTAGAAAGATTTCAGGAGTCGAGAAAAATACAGGGTGGTAAAAAAAAAGAAAAGAAACCGCGTGTGCACCCTGAACGCACGAAAGATGTTTTATTTTATATGTTTTATTTTATCTTTAACAAAAATCAAAACCGTTTAAAATTTTTGAATAGAACAGCTAGAACCGAAGTCATGAACGATGCTTTTTATGCCCACGCCAGCTACTTATTCTACCGAATCAACGTTAGTGACTGAGTTAGCGTAATCTAGGAAGTGACGTTACTTACGTCTCGCATTTTCGTTACCAATCGGTTTAATTTAGTAGGTGCTGCCAAAGATGTTTTCACATCGAAAAGAAAAAGACAAAAAAATGAACTGTAAGTGAAATGGAAGTCTTTTCCTTTACTTTTCTTCTTTTTTTTCTGGCAATCGTGTAAAATACTTTAAGCAATATGTAGTTGAACTTCTTTACGATTTGTCCTTCATTGTAAAAATTTTCGGGATCGCCAAATGTACCAAATATATATTTATATGCACTCACAAATGACTTTGTAACTCGGTTCCATGCAGTGGTACAAGTACTCTGTAGCCACATTGGCCACTACGTTGGTAGGGAAGTGAGTGAACATCAGAGAGACCGACAGTATTAAAAACCACCGAGGTGGGGTTAACATTTGATCAACTTTGATCAATGGAAAGTTGGTTAAAAACGTAAACTCATTGCCAGAGAAATACTAATTTAATTAATTCTATTTTTAAAAGTAATGTACTTTAATATAAATTCACAATGAAATTCGAATACGGTAAAACCTCGTTTTAATGGACTATACGGGATTGGACTGTTCGCTACACCCGATTGTCCAAACTCAAAAGAAATACTCCCAGTCGCTGAAGAAGGTGTATAGTGGCACTGAAAACTTTGAGCGGTAGTTACATCAATGGGTCTGTACCGAAGAAATTCCTAGCTCAGTGAATGATGTCTGTCCACTTTTTCCGCGATTCATTAAAACGAGGGTTTAATGTACTTATTGAATTCCACACACACACACACACTGTTCAGTCAAAACATTACGATCACCTACCTAATAGTTGGCATGCCTTCTTGCTACTAATACCGCTGCCACACGGCGAGGCATGGTTTCTACAAGTCCTCTTAAGGTTGCAGGAGGCTGTTGTACTACGCCAGCATTGCTTCCCATAGAGCTCTGAAAGTCCATGGTGCAGGATTCAAACGCCTGATCTGTCGATCCACGTAATCCCAAAGATGTTCTGTGGGATTCATATCTCGTGAATTTGGCGGCCAAATACTTGGAAGTCACTTTCGTGTTCAGTGACTCATTCTTGAACAATACCGGAAACGTGTCAGGGCGCTTTATACTGCAGGAGTACCCCTGTGCTATCCGGGGAAGACATTCATCACGAATGGGTGTAACTGATCAGCCACAATGGATCAATGGATAGGTAGTTTTTAGCATTCAGAGTGGGTCCATAGGTACGAGGCCTCCAAGAAATCCCCAGAAAACATCCCAATACCAAAACACTGTTGTCACTTGCCTGTTTCTGTTAGACCAATACATCGGGGTGATTACTCTCTGCAGTTTGTCGCCCTAACCTCCACTATTGTCCACACAACATAAAAGGAAATTTGATTCATCAGAAAATCAAACATTTTTTTCCTACAGACTAATAATACCATTCAGATGCAAACTTTAGGCGTCGTTGTCCATGAGTTTCCATGAACATGGAAACCTTGAAAAAGCTGCTGGTCGTCCCCTGGTTAAAGTTCATGGCCGTTCCATCGTTTTCCATCTATCCGTTCACACAAGGCAGGACAGCCTACGTTAACCACGACGATTGAAGAGATGTGTGCGTCCACCATTGTGTTCACTATCAGTCCACTTTTGAAACACCTGAACTACAGCACTCCGCGAACAGCCCACAAGATTCGTAGTTTCTCTAATACCGCCACTTTATAATCAGGTGGTACCTGACACTCGCCCCTTTTTCGAAGTCCATCAGATCACGTCCCTTGCCCATGTCAATCAAGTGCTTCGTAATGGCGACTGGTACGAACCTACAGTATCATATCGGTTTTTACTCCGAAGCGTGTGTCACTGGACGGGGAGGTGCGAATTGCCTAAGCAGCAGGGGTGGTCATAGCATATTGCGAGCCTTCGTTGCTAGCGCCTGTGGACAGCTTTAACAGTAATGAGAGCGTAAGAATCCTAACAGCGTACAGGAATTTGATGACCATCGAAACTGAATTGAATAACAATTATAAAAGTAATTTAAATGTTTGAAAAGGAAGTTTTTATTCAAGTACGCAATTATATTATTTATGTTTAATTTATAACAAAGTGTTTTGGAATAAAAATGTTGTTTCTGAAGTCACAAAGTACTTTAGTTAAATAATGTCAAATTAAGGTGTAATAATTTAAAAGTTCTTATTTTTCTTTTAAATTTAATGGCTTAAAAAAAAAAAACACTCTGATCATCAAGGCTTTGTTTCTCAATTCCTCGAAGTTTACATTTTCCTAGAGGGCATTGTAAAGTGTTCCTAGCTCCCTATACCCTGATTTTTCTCTTTCTGATTTGTCAATACTATTGAAGTGATAGAAATTTTAGTAAGAACGAATAACGTATAGATGAAGTGCATGTTAAAGTCTCTTTTAAGCAATCCTGCTAATAGAACTTGCATTCTAAATCACCAAAATGCAGTTAGCCTCAATAATTGAGCGCTCACGGTACAGATGACCTAGATTATTTTTAAATCCATTAAGAGGAGTATAAATGAGTTATTCCATCAAGTATTTCTGTCTCTGTGCTAATTTGACACGACATATCGATCAAATGCCACCGCATATCGTATGGCTTAATTAGTTATTAATCTCAACCCCTTTTCAGCTCAGGATGAAACGGTTTACATCCTTACGTTGTATTACACATTATTGTGACACCTTAGATCTATTGATCTAAGACAACACGTACTTTATTCCAGACATCACATAATTGGGTTAGTTCTGGTGTCAGGGTGATTAGCACTCGTTGAATTGTCAACTGAGAAATTAAGATAAAATGGCGAGAGCTGGAACAAAAATAATATTGATGTGTAGAATGGTTTTGGAAATAGAGAATCACAAGCTCGACTAATAATTTTTAAAATATTCTTTAATGATAGGCATGAATTCTTTAAATTAACAAAGAGAAGTTTAATTCAGTATACATAAAAGTAGTTCAAGTTATGCTAGATGAATAGATTTAAAAATGAAACGATTTCCATTTAATTCATATAATCAGATCCGACTATACGCTCATTTTACTTTGTACTAGCAAGTTCCCCTTGTGTAGGAATGCACTCATCTGATGCTGGTGAAGGCTCAAAGTCGGGAGAAGGAAAAACAAGATTATATTCTTGAATCGTGTATTTTCACAGCATGAAATATTTAATAAAGTGAATAGAATTTCTCGACCTTCTTTAGGCCTAGTAATCTCAAATGCGATACTACATTAAATCAGACTTACTTTGGGTAACCTAATTCCAACGGCTTTCGAACTATGCGACTATCTGCACTTTCTACCTAAAGAGTAAATTTAGGTCTATCTTTTCACCACTATATGCATCACGTTTCAACTTTTTAATACAAACAAAGCTGTATTAAAAAATAAAAACTTGCTGCAGACTGTAACAACGTAATCTTGTCTTCAAACTAGTAATCTAACTTCTGTTTCCAGCTAGTGGCTACTGCTTCAGAATGCGCAGTTCCTACACTACTACTTCTTTAGTTTCGTTCCTAACGATGCATGCATTTCTACCTTCCGCCCTGTTAAACGAAAAATATGTGATTCTGTAGAAATGGTAGCCGAGGGTGTTTTCACCACTGAATCAATAATCCATTTGTTTTTCAGACTGCATTTCGAAATAGGGAAGTTTATCGACGAAAACCGTATTTTCTATGACGAATACGTTGTAAAATATAGACAATCCCAAAGTAGATTATATTGTCTGGCAAACTTACAGCCAACATTCGTTATCGCCCTACTGAGATACATGAAGATGGATCTCTTCTAACAGAAGATTTGATTCCAGAAGAAATACGTAATCTTTTGAGAAACATATCGCAGCATACTCCTGATCCTGCAGGTAGAATTTTAGATGACGCTTGGGTTTTATTATAGGGAGAATTGACTCCGTGGTATTCTCCATAACAGAGACTACCCAAAAAAAAAAGATAGAAGGAATAAACATCGCCTTAAACTAACACGATGGAATGAACTATGTAAATAAAGAGTAGAGGTTTGTTTACTGCTCTTTGGAGTGTTTTGTTAGGACTACCAAAATGTCTGAAGTATTGGTGTACAGCAGAAACACAAACTCCATTCTCCTGCTATCATTTAATGCGACTCTTTGGCTAATAGAGCTGTTAAATATGGAACAAAGGAGTGCACTGATGTCGCTACGCCTACTTGGAAGGAGATAGCTACCTACCGATCTAGGGCTGAACAGAATCCTGTATTCTCTTAACACTTTTAGTGTTGCTACTACATGACATCCCATGAACCACAGTGATTGAGCATCCATCCGCTATACACTTGACAAGTGGGCTACTTCGGTATGGGGGGTGACAATCACTTGCTGTAGAGTCGCCTTAAACAAACACCAAGTCTCTTTTGATTGATTGGTTAACGACGTCTCGAATCCATGCAGTGGCTGAAGAATCCACGGCTTTTATAAAACACTGTAGGAGAAGGGTACATGTTTTTACACACATAATTAAAAGTGTCTTGGTGACTTCAGCTAATCGGTTACACGGTAGTTATACTAAAGAATTCTTCTCCAGTTTCCTTGACACTCATCCTGTGATTTTTTTACTGTACGTCTTCCCATTTGTTTCAATGAATTTTTATAGAAAGAAAATAAGACATCTTTATTCTTTGTTCAAAGATATATTGTTTTCATTGCTGCAATTGATTATACAGCTGCATTTCGAATTATAAACCAGTTAGTTTGACTTCTGTGGATGGTAAGATTATGTAATATATGGTTAAAATGCAATACAGGACTATTTCAACAAGAACAATATTCTAAACATCTCTGTATGATTTTGTGAAGAGGAAGTCTTTCCTGGATAATCTGATAAATTAAGATGGTGAAGTTATAAAGCAGTTCGATGCGTAATGGACATTTTTCAGAGCTGACTGAAGTAGTAAGTGGTGTCCCTCAGAGATCAATGCTCGGACTTCTCTCTCTCTCGTTATTTATCTTTCTAAATGATGCTAATAAGGGAAATACTGAGGAAGCTCTTAAAGTTTGCTAAAATCGGAACCAGGCTATGTTACATCCAAAAGATTTGGACTGATTTCGAGTAAGGTCTGAAAAATGGCAGATGAAGTTTAAGGCTACCAAATGCAAAGTATTTTATTTGGGGAACAGAAATCCAGGAGTAGTTTATGGACTGTGGGAGGGGAGAACTTCTAGAGAAGACGCAAAGAAGGGTGAAGAGCGCTATCCATTATACCAATGGACAACGGCAATTAATGTTCAGAGATTGGCAGCTGGACACCTAAGGGGAGAATTTGGTTGAAATGCATAAGGCTTTGAGGGGATTAGAAAAACACCACTTTAATACTAATACTAAAGTAACATTAATGCAATTATGTTCAGGCTTACAGCATAACAAACGTTGTCTTTACCATGAGTTGCCTTGGTATTGTGTAACTTTTAAATATAAGTGGATATGGCATTTCCCCAATTGTTCTCAAAACCTGTGCTCCTGAGCTTACTCTTGTTCTGTGTCACCTTTTTACCTTTCCTATTCCGCTGGTGATTTTTACGCATGGAAATTTGATCATATCCAGGCAGTTCCTAAAAAGGGTGAAAAATCCCTCCTGTTCAATTATCATCCCATTGCACTTCGACTTTTTCTAAAGAAATAAGCGAATTCCGTTAACTGTCATGTCCTAAAATATCTAGAAAACTTCCATCTCGTCAATAATCGCCAGTATGGGTTCCGTCAGTTCCGATTTATTGGTGATATACTGGGTTATGTTACCCGTCTTTGGACAAAATCAATTGAAAAGTTTTGTAAAATTCAAGCAGTTGTTCTTCACATTTCAAAGGTTTTTGATCGTGTTTGGCATAAAGGTCTTCTGAGTAAGCTTCCATGTTATGGTTTGCCAACTGTTTTTTTGTATTTGATTATCCAGTTTTCTCTCTAACCGCTCACTGCGGGCGATGGTAGACTGCTCTCTGTCTTCTGTCTTCTGACTTCTCCACTAGCACTGGTATTCCCCAAGCTTTAATTGTTTCTGCAACTCTTTTTCTCTTGTATATTAATGACCTTCTTCCATTGACTGCGAATCATCCTATCCAAAGTTTTTCTTATGACAGACATTGTATTCCAAGTTCCAATTGCAGAAACCTTGTCCTGCACAAACAGCTTCAACTTTTAGAATATCCACTATCAATTCCCTAAATGCTCATCTCTAAGTAATTCTCCAGTGGGGCAAAGATAACAGTTGATTTCAATTCTTCTAAAACTCAGTCCTGTCTTATATCTCGCAAAATGGATTCGTTTACTTCTATGTATATCTTCAACGACACTCAGATTTCTAGACAAGACCACATATCTCTGTTAGAGATTACCCTGATTTCTAATCTCTCTTGGCATAAGCACATAACAAATACAGCTTACTCTGCGTCTAAAAACTGGGTTTTCTCTTTCAGTCTCTGTGTTACTTTTATTCTAAACAGCTGCTTACTATGTACAGATCTGAAATCCGCACTACCATGGAATATTGTTCCTACATCTGGGGAGGTACCCTCCTAACGTCTCTCTCAGGCTACTAGACTCCATTCAAAAGGGCATATATGTTAATTAATGACCTATCCCTTCAAAGACTATCCACTCTCTGTCTCATAGACTTTCTGTTTCTGCAGCATGTCTTTTCTACGGATACTTCCATGGGCACTGTTCTTCTGAATTGACTTCTGTAATTCTCCCAGTCAGCATCCTTTTACTGTCCAACTTCAAACTCACAGAAAAGACTTTTCTTCTTATTCCTCATCCTTCAACTTCCGTTTTTTGGAACAAGCTCCCTTTACACGTATTTTCTGAAAATTACAATCTACAGGAATTCAAGTCTAATATCAACAAGTATCTTCTTTCTTGTTCTCAGCTTTCAACCCATGCACTGTACTAAGTACTGTAGGGTTTAATACTTTTTTTGTGTTTAGGATTTTCATAAATAAATAAAAAAAAAAAGGAATGGCATCATCCAAAAGATTAACCTTCCATCTATTGAAAAGCTATGATTGCCTGTTTTGGGACATACTGATGCTTCATCAGACAGTAGGTGGCTTATAGACATCATCTTCTACATTGTCCAAATATCTTTCAAGAGATGTACAGTTTCTATTTTCAATGTTTGAAATCCTTTCCGTTATCCTCTGTTTATCGATTTACATCTTCTCGGTTTTCCAGTCCTTTCCAGACACTAAAGAAAAAAATGAAATTATAAAGAGATCGGACTTTGGCATTTTTAAAGAATGTGTTTTTCGATATTTTCATTTATTGCTCTAACACATTACCAACCGTCGTGTTTGATGTTTTATTTAAAGCAGAAGCTCTTCAGACAGCTGCAACATATTAAATAAATGTGTAATAAAAACAAGAATCCAATATCGTTCACAGTCTCTTTTACACACACACATTCTCTCTCTCTCTCTCTCTCTTTGCGTCTCCCTTGTCTACGTCTACATTATATGAGCAGTCTTAGCCGTAGTTAGTATGTGGAGTGAGAGAAGGAGGAGTGTTTGGAGGCACCAGCCAACAGCTGATGGGTTTCATCGCTCTGTCATTTGCACTAAGACCTCTTTCCGGTACATTTCCTCTTTGGTATAAGTTTTGATGCTTTTCTCGTCAAATGAAAGGATTACATGTAGATTGGTTAATATCCCCCACGGCTGACGAGGTTATGACTTTACTCGGAGAGAAGAATTCTAATATGAGGTTCAGTCGCTCGGGATATTCAAATCCGTAGCACTTTTCCAGATACCACCGAAGGATTCTTCGAAACAGATTACTTTAATAAAGTTTGCTTAAGTTTTCTGAAGCTTTATTCTCTTTTGCTGTAAGTGGAAAGCACCATAATTGGCACAATATGCACGGAATGTTTAGTTCTCATTACGAACGCGTACTCATTATTCTCTTGGTTTTTAAATATTTAATGTTCGTTTTATGAATAACAGAACGGGAGTCCTAATTTACAATATCAAATCTGCGTACTATGGCTTTTGTGCGTTTACAGTTACCGCTTTTAGTCCCAAGTTGCGTTTTTGTTCCTTACAATTCCTTAAATTTTATTTTGAACTAACACGGTTCCATTGATTAAAGCTGTGTATCATGCGTGCTCGTTATTGCAGTGAATATTAATGTTGTGAGGCATAGAGCGTATACATTGAATGGCCACTTTATTAGGTACACCTACCTAACAGCCACTATGTCCTCTTTTAGCATTCAGAAAAGCCTGAATTCGTCGTACTGTGGACTCAGTAAAGTGTAGAAAGTGTGCAAAAGGGATGCTGGTCCATACTGATTCAACTGCTTTCAAGAGTTTTTGCAAATTGGATGGCTGTGAATCTCTACTCCAAAGATCTGGATCTACCTCATTCCAAGTTCGCAAATGGATCGAAATCTTGTGATTGAAGAGTCAACCCGCAGTAGGCTAAATTCATTCCCTGGCAGAAGAACGCATCAGTGAATTGATTCTTACACAAGGATAATCGCGTGCCAGGGTAGCAGTTTCCAGATAATTTGTGGCATCCAAATGTCGTTCCATTAGTATAAAGGTGGCGCAACGTACACCACGAAAACACCACTACGTCACCACCACCACTTGCATTGACACCTGGAAGGATGGGCTAATGGACTCGTGATGTTTCCGTCATATTGTGGCCCTATCCTTCTGTTAAACAGCAGAAAACAGGATTCGCCAAACCAGACAACGTTTACCCAATCATCTGTTGTCCATTATTCAAGTTCCCGAGCTCACTATGACTGTACCTTTATGTTTTTACTGACATGAGTGGAACTCAGTTCAGTCGTAGGCTGCGATATCCCATTCGCCACAAGGTACTGCAAGCTGTTGGTTCTGAATGTCTCTTTGGTTAACGCAGTTATACTTGGTTATTATTTGACTGACTATAGTCTTCTGTCACTCTGCACAGCCATTGGACCAACATCAACAAACCCGAGTCGTAAACTAGTATTAGTATTAGTAGTGGAAAATAATGCAAAGAAGCAAGCTACCCACTTCCATGCCATAACGATAGATGGAAGTTTGTTCCAATATTGAACCACCCACTGGCTGAAGGCATACTTCGGCACATCTATTCTGCACCCATCCTTTCTCAATTTGAATTTATGTCCCCTCATGTGTGAAATTTCAGCAAGAGGAAGAGTGCCATCAGCATTGAGCTTGCTCAATCCATTCAAACATTAAACACTTCGATCAGATGACCATGCAGGTGCTATGCCTCCAAACGCTGCAATTTTCAGAACGGAAACTTTTCTTGGTAAGAGCTCTCCTCACCTATCAGGTTGCCCTAATATATACTCTCTTCCAGCAACTCTACATCCTTCCTAAAAATGAAGCCTCCCGATCTGTATGCAGAACTCAAAATGGACCTAACCAAAAGTAATCTTTTATGTACAATAGTATCAAAAGCTGTCCTTAAATCCAAGTATATGATATCAAAATTGTTTTCTTTGCATCTAGTTAGTACAGTACATTCTACTTAACTATTTGATAAACCTTTTCTGGTGCTACTACTGTACAGGAATATACGCCAAGACAAAAGAGAGCAAGAGGTTCACTAATGACAAATCTTATATAAAATTTTCCTACTCTCCATTGAACAGCCATTCATGTTCTTGTGAATTAACATCTGAAATTCTATCTACTTACTTCTTTCCAACACTACCTAAAACTTTTTAACTCTGTCCAAAAGCGAGCAATCAAACAAGCGGACTCTTACAATACTATTCCAATCCACTCCCTCTCATACAACCACAGGGCGCATTCTTCGCTGTTATCACGACAGAATTTCTAAGAATGCTTGCTATAGCTCTATAAAACTCGTAATAAGGAATTTGACTATACTTTCTCCTTAGGGACTTCTTACGTACCTCCTTTGTAGTTTGATTGCAGACAAGTTTATATCTCATTAGTTCATCTGATATCCATTTAGGCCTAAACCACGAACTGTATTTCTTAGTTGGTATGAAAAGCCTATTATCTTCCAAGATTAATTCCTTGAATGCTTCCCATTTAGAATTTGCTGTTGGTAACATCATCAGTTGGTTGGTCCCATTGCACAGAATTTAAAAGAATTTCAATTTAGTCAATCATACGAAAATAAAAGCTCTTTCCTTTACCTTTGGGAGTAGTTATGTCTTTAAGGAAATCCCATATTAGCACTTAGTGATCATTGACACCCAGTGGGTCCTTTTCATGCAGATTCTTAATGCACGAAGAATCAGTGCTGATAACCAGATCAAGAGTATTGCTTCCTATCGTTGCCTTTCGAACATGCTGCTGTAGAAAAAATTCAAGAAACCCTCAAAAGTCTTGCTAGTGTGCAAGTGACCAATCCACAAGTTTAAGTCAAAATCCCCCATTATAAGACATTCTGATTTACTGAACCCACTCTATTTATCTCATCAGAGTCATTAATGACACACTTCTACTCTCATTTTTGTTTTCCCAGTGCTTACAGTATATCACATCAAACTGACTCAACATTGCACTGTAGAGAGAAAAGATTTAAAAGTATATGGGAGAAAAGCAATAAATATTATACAATTATAAACTAAACGCTAAGTTACAATTACTATTAAAATTCTTAGCTTGGTTCAAGTGTTACTGCCCTCGCTGGTAGCACGGTGGATATAATTACCGTCCTCCCACACCAGATGGGAAAGTCGGTGTGGCTCAGCAGAGGGTCATATACTTTTTTTTTTCTTTTTTTCTACCTGGTTATTCGTCTAGCAAACACCAAACCGACTGAAGAACACACGCATAGTTACAGATGTAATGTACTGACGTCGTAGATGATTTGGCACTTAACACACCTAACCACTCATTTTTAACGATCCTATACCACTTGCTGAAATAATTACTGACATTAAAAATTTTGGTAATGCTGCGTGACATGGTTTCTGTCTTCATCGTTGAGAGTGGCATTAAAGTTGACTCGTACATCACGTATGCCCATTGTAGAAAATGACACTAAAGTTGACTTGTGCATCACGTATGCTCACTGTTGAAAATGCCATTACATTATATTTGACTCGTACATCATTCATTGTAGAAAATGACATTACATTTGACTCATATATCATGTATGCTCATTGTTGAAAATAGCATTAAAGTTGACTTCTACACTATGTATGCTTATTGTTGAAAATGACACTACAATATATTCGACTTGCACATCATGTATGCTCATTGTAGAAAATGACCCTAAAGTTGACTCGTGCATCACGCAAGCTTATTTTTCAAAATGACATTGCATTATATTTGACTCGTACATCACTCATTGTTGAAAATACATTACATTTGACTCGTATATCACGTATACTCATTGTTGAAATTGACATTACATTTGACTTGCATTTTAGGTATGCTCATTGTTGACAATGACAAAGTTAACTAGTACATGACGTACGCTCATTGTTGAAAAATACATTACGTTGACTTGTGTATCACGTGGGCTCATTTTCGAAATTGCCATTAAAGTTGATTCGTATATCACGTATACTCATTGTTGAAATTGACATTACATTTTACATGTATTTCAGGTATGCTTATTGTTGAAAATGACGATAATGTTAACTGGGACATCATGCAGGCTCATTGTTGAAAACAACATTACGTTTGACTCTTATATCACGTACGCTCATCAATGAAAATGACATTACAGTTGACTTGTGTATCACGTCTGCCCATTGTTGAAATTGACATTAAAGTTGACTCATACCTCACGTATACTCATTGTTGAAATTGACATTACATTTTACTTGCATTTCAGGTATGCTCATTGTTGAGAATGATAATATTGTTAAGAACTGGTTAACTGGTACATCACGTAGACCCATTGTTGAAAACGACATTACGTTTGACTTGGGTATCACGTAGGCTCACTGTTGAAAATGACATTACAGTTGACTCGTGTATCACGTCTGCTCATTGTTGAGATTGACATTAAAGTTGACTAGTACACCACGTATACCCATTGTTGGAGTTAGCATTAAAGTTGATTCGTACATCACGTATACTCATTGTTGAAATTGGCATTAAAGTTGATTCGTACATCACGTATACTCATTGTTGAAATTGACATTACATTCTATTTATATTTCAGGTATGCTCATTGTTCAGAATGACAATAATGTTAACTGGTACATCACGTAGGCTCATTGTTGAAAACGACATTACGTTTGACTCGTATATCACGCAGGTTCATTGTTGAAATGACATTAAAGTTTATTTATGTATCATGCATGTTCTAAAACACGTGGAATTTCAACTACAGTTGTTTCTACGTTATTACTTTATTTTGCTAAAACTGTTTTCTTTATATCGATAAAGAAAAGTCACAGCCGCGATTATAATAAATGGCAGAAAGATTTCTTCATTCTTTGATGATATATTTATAGCGGGGTTGTTCTCAAGGGCGTGTTATTAAAGTGTGCCGAAAGAACAAAAATCCAATTGTGTAAAGTGCGAGACCTTAACTTAATTCTTCGCCCTTTCACTTCCTTTCCCTACTTGATATGCACACTAGTAATAGACACGTCACGAGGTTAATATCTCGAGGACTGATTATATCATTGCCATCTCCAAAGCAACCGGCTCCCTGTGAATGTATCTTACAGTAATGACACCGTTCTACCTTAATTATATACTTTGATATTCTGTGTACATTATTTATTATTTATGTCAAAGTTAGGCTAAGGGTAAACTGCAAATATTACAATATGTACTACATTTTGCTCTTTTGATCATTTTAAGCATAATGGCTTTTTGCATGTGTTATAATGATTTAGATGTTTTTTTAATGATTATAATATTAATGCTACTTGTGCATTTATATTAATGGGGAAGTAACCTTTAAGTTTTCAGGATGCCACTTTTAATTACATCAGAAAGATGTGGTTAATTAGGAGTTCTTTGTAGATTTTTTTCATGTTTTTCTAGATTTTTTTTTGTAGAATCCTCCACAGTCTTCTCCTGATGAGTTCGCGAAGAAAAATTAATAATGAAAACAAATGATTTCGTAAGATTAAAGAAAAAGTTCTGATAATGAAAGAAAATTAAAAAAAAAAATACGAAGGAAGTAAAGACATAATGGAAGATTTTCATTGATTTAAAATGAGTTGAATTATTAGTACTACAATAACCGTGTTACAGTATGATAATATTAAAACAGATTTAAGAAGAGATGATAATGAAGGTTTGATGATTGATGAAGATGATTTGAGAAGAGATAAGATATGAGAATGGATTTAATGTTCCCCGACATGGATGACAATTTTAAAGGTAGCCAAAGAAAGAATTATTTATCCCATTTACAAAGCACCACAATTTAAAATCCGTGCAGATAATTAATTATAATGTATTTATCAAACATTGTAAAAATTCTAAACATTCCTCGTGATTACAGACTGGACTTAAAAGAACCATCAAAAGAAAAAAAAGTTTATAAACAACGAAATGTTTGTTATTTACGAAAAAGTCAAATTACTTCGCAATGATGTTAATACTTAATTAATATCCGAAAAAAACTCTATTAACTCTTTAATTAAAGTATACATAAAAATGAATCTTGGCTTTTTGGAAAATATGTGAATTCTAAGTTGAAAAGTCATTCTATTTGCTATCAAATTAAAATTACTGCAATGAAACTTTCATGTTTCCAACTTTAAACTATGTTAACTATTATAATGTAAATTAGAATAATAGGTTTGTATCGTAATACCTTACTGGTGTCTCTCAGGGTTCGTCCTTGGTACCACTTTTATTTAACATTGTGAGGACCATCCACAGTGTGATAGATCGCTCTCCTCTTTGAATGACCGTGTAAAAACGTGAAATAAATGGTGATTTACAAATAACCATTATCTTAAAAGAACAAATTCAGTTAAAGGTCTCGGAATTAACATTGTTTAGTCACGTGAATTGTGGGGGTGACATAAATGATAGACTGTGGTATTTGTAATATTATGTGACAGGAGAGCCCTGCAAAGAATCGTCCTCTCGGAAGGCAGGTTGACGTTGTTGCAGCACATGTGAGACGATTGAGGCTCATGTCAGCACCACTACAATGAGCAGGGCGGTTCATTATATGGATTACAATGATCGTGTGTCTGTCTAGAGGTTTTCATAAAGGCTAAAAGTTTCAGCACACCTTATTAGAGTTGATGCAAATAAGAGTTATTTGTAGTTAAGCAGGTGCAGATATTAATAGTAGGGCAGCGTATAGTGCTACATACTAAACTAAGAAAAAGTCTGTATTCTTTATTTTGATTATTAATCGCGAAGGATGAAATTTATATTTTAAAGATTACTGGTTATTAAAAGTAAATTTATTTAAACGTCTTTTGTCATTAAGAAATATATTTAATCTCTAATAAGTTATTTTACTTTTATGCAAATTAACTTGCTTATAAATATGGAAATAAGTAATAATTATATCAAGACTTGGTGTGGATGACGTTAGAAGTGAAATTGCGTTTTCCGAAAGGGATTTAGGAAAAAGATAAACGCCAGTAAGAAATTGAGACCTCACTAAGAGGATACAGTGCGAAGGCTAACTTAAATGATTTCCTGAGGAAATTGCCAAAGCGCAATCAATGAGAACATGAAATGTAACGCTTCCGGTACAGAAAATTTGAACGGATTAAGTAGAGATAGATGAACGGATAAGATATTGAAAAAAGAACAGTTACGAAGGTTAGAAATGGGAGTTAGATGGATAGGAAACAGGAGCAAGAAAATATAATCGTAGAGATGTGAGGAATATTTCAAAATTCCTCATTCCCATTGTAATATAGCTAAAGCATCGTTATTTCATCAGCTACAAGTTAGAAAAAGAGAGACGTAATAAAAAGAGATTATTTTGGTTGTAGGATCCAGTCTTAGTTTGCGGTATAGGGGTTTTCATCCCGCAAACTATCCTGTAAACACATGTTGTATGGACTTATACTAGAAAATTTAGTGATGTTTTGAAGTTTCGACCCCGAACAAGAACAATATATCTTTTTAACAAATTGGTTATTATTTTAACTTCCAATTTTTACAAAAGAGTTTTATAACGAAGCAATTTTTTAAAAATTGTTCTGAATAAAAAATGGTTTCGAATGAACCCTTTCATTGATCATAATAAATATTATTATTTAATAATAATATTAATAATTAACAGTTAATTTTTAATCAAAACGATTTCGAATAAACCCCTCATTTATTAATAAAATAATTTTATTTAAAATAATAATAAATATTATTTAATAATAATTAACTTTTTTAATAATAATAAAATAAGGAATTTTAAATAAAATTATATTTTCTGAAATATAGCAAATAGGTTTGCCCTGTTCTTTATAATATTATTTTTGTGAATTAATGGCGTATTTAATAACTCATGAATAATTTGAAAATGGCATCTAATTACTAAAACAAAAATTTTTGTTTTAGTTCATGAATAAAATATTTTTCTATATTCATTTATTCGTAAATTTATGGTTTTATTTTTTTATATAACGCATATTTGAAAGTTTTTCTATTGTATCCAACAGAAACTAGTTGAAATATAGTTTATTACCTGCTACTGTAGTCAGATGAAAATATCAAACGTAGGTCGAGTGTGCGTTTGTTTGAAAGACAAGAATAGCAAAACAAAAAAAAAAATCTCTTTATTTTCTTCTATAATATCTGATACTGTCCAGTGGTGATGCACTCTACAGACACCGACATCCAACCATTTTTATCCTCTATGGTTTGATGCTCCGAAGTAGAAGGATTGTAAATCAATTTAGAATACCGGATACAAACACAAATAAGTGGGTTGGGGTGGGAAAAAGTGTGCATGCGTGTGTGTGTGTGTGTAGGAGATGACTGCCTCCGGAAAATGTCTCAGTAGCAGGCAAACAGAGATGACAAGACTGAGAGGTAGCAGTGAGCCAGCCTGTTAGATATGTACAGAAACAGGGGAGGAGAGCCAAGCTGGGTGAAAGAACATCTTCTGGCTATGTTATTTCTTTGCGCACCAAAAGAGAATGGATATATCCCTTTTGTGGGTGGTGGTGGTGGTTCAGTTTTTCTACAGGATATACAGTTCGACACAATGTCCTAGGATGAAAGAGAGAGGGTAAAAATAACGAAACAAATGTATTTCAGTTTCAAGATAACATTTGTCTGGAATCCCCGGAAAAAAATACATTGCGCAGGGTTCAAGTACCGATTATAGATAGATAGAGAACGCAGTTTTTTGTTATTTGTCTTTCACACCGAATGATAAATGAAATTGAAGCTAAAATAACACATAAAACTATACAATTACTCCAATCGATAAACGTATTCATTGCTGTAACTAACATTAAAATTTCGTAACGCAAAGCGCATGCTCATTGTTCAACTGACATTAAAATTATGGCACAGTGAACATGCTGCAACTGACATTAAAATTATCTCACAGTAAGCATGCTAATTATTGCAACTGACATTAAAATTATCGCACAGTGAGCATGCTCATTGTTGCAACTGACATTAAAATTATCGCACAGTGAGTATGCTCATCGTTGCTGTTGTTACATTGTTGTCAAATTTGTTGGTGCATCAGCAACTTAGGCTGTAATGCACGCTCATTGTTGCAATTGACATTAAAATTATCTCAGAGTGAGCATGCTAATTGTTGTAATTGACATTAAAATTATCGCACAGTGAGCATGCTCATTGTTACAACTGACATTAAAATTATGGGCAGGGTGAGCATGCTCATTATTGAAATTATACTTTTCCACAGATTAAAGTTTATATCGCGTGTATTTGCTGATTTCTATATCTATTTTTTTTGTAAGTATGGAGAATTTTATTCTTAGGATTACTGGTGAATGATATGAATTTCAGGGGCGCCCGGATGTTTGCAGTTTTTAATTTTACGTCTATGGTAACACAGCTAGAGATATTTTACTGTGTGTGATGTGAAGCAGAATGAGAATGGAAATAGGTTAAATAGTTCCGAGAGATGTCAAGAAGTCTGTATCGCGGTTGTGTATCAAGACGTGTTGCTAATAGCTTGAGATAGGGGTTTCCAGTGGATGTTTATTTATGTAAGGGGCGGCCCGTCTTTAGTGTCAGAAGCCAACGAACTACAGAACCTCTGTGAAGAAAAAAAAAACATATTTTTTTCTGCAGAATATTCTCATATCCTTTTTTTGAGAAAGTTGGTGAAATGTCAAATTAAACTTAAGTGGAACGTTGGAGGGTTACTAAATCTTCCGTCTTTTTCTTGCTGTTTATAGTAAGCGGGATGAAAGAAGAAACGAAGAATTACAATTTATTTAAAATATGTATAGTTTAGTTTTTCGCAGACATTATATTATGTAAAAATATTCTGAGGCACAATTAAATGCACGCTTTGTTGCTGGTAAACTAAATGATCTTCCCGAAAGCGACATCTGGTGATTAAACTCTACGCTAAACATCTCTAATTACTCATAAGCCTCTAATAGACATCCCAAAACCGTTGTAACAATAACTATTAAGTAGATTATTTGTTAATTCTCGATTCAAACAGGGTTAAAATGGAGTTCTTGCTTCAGTGGACAACAGCTCTCTAATGGACTTACTTATCTGGATTTCCTGTGAAGTAAATTACCAATTTCCTGTTGTCACGTTGGCTTAATTTCTTTTCACTTCCTGCATGCCCATAAATTACGAAGCAATAAATGTAACCTGATAGTTTATAAAAATTTAGATTTTTTTCGTTGGCGAATATACACAGTGATTTCAGTAAGGAGACTGCGTATCAATTTTTATATTAAATATTATTTGAGGTAAAAAAAAAGAAAGACCGATGTAAAGAGGAACATAAGAAGGATGAGGATGACTCATTAAGAGATTAGAAAATATGAGTGGCAGATAGTAAAAGCGGGAAGACCCAGGAAAATCTATTCAGAGTTAATGGAAGATTGGCAGACAGAGTGGGAAAGGTAGCAATAGAGAGAGAGAGAGAGAGAGAGAGAGAGAGAGAGAGAGAGAGAGAGAGAGAGAGAGAGAGAGAGATTTCTGATAGTCTAAGGTGTCCGGTTTCCAGGCTCTGTAGCTCATTTATTCGAAATCTTTCCTCATATGAACATCCTTTTATCGGTCTCACCAGGCGAGTTTCCCTTGTTTGGACTGTTTTAAGACGCTCAATATCTTTTCTTCAGGTGTGTTCTCCTCATTCTTGGAGATCATGACTCCAAGATCCCTTCCTTCCTATACTGTTTTTAATTCAACTTCACGAAGTGTATAAATTATTTTGGGGTTGCTATTCCCCAAGCATTATTGAACTAAAACAAACGGCACACCAGAGACAAATATGGCGACAGCTCATCAAAGGGACTGACCAGTCACAAGACTGAATTTCTCATGAGGATGATTCCCCAAGTGTAAGACCTTGCATTTTTCTCTATTAAAACATAGCTCCCACTTTTCTGACCATTCTTGAAGCCTATCCGAGTCATCCTGAAGGAGCACTGCTTGGCTCTGATCAATAACCACTGTCCCAATCTTCACATTATCTGCAAATTTTGACATCAAGCCTTTTATACCTTCTTCGACGTCATTCAAGAAAAACAGATCATGAGATAAACTCGTATCTACTGTATATTACCCTTGTATTTTCTAACTAGCAGTTCCCCCTGACCTTTTAAGATATTCTCAATGATATTAGCAAAAACCATTGCACTACCTATTAAAACGAATCCCTTCTCTAAATAGATTCCTTCTACCTGCAAGTGTAAGCCACGACGATAAACATTCTCCTCTAAAGCCTTGCACAGTTCCTCAAATCTTGGTTAATCCGCAAGACTTTCAGCATATAATCCCTCTTATCGTTTGAATTGTAGCCACATACAAATTCTGACCTAACTCAACTCTTTATCAGCACGGTCCTGTAGGGACGCTTGACAAAATTAATCGCCACATGAATAAAAATGCTCTCTTTTTACCACTACCAATCTTTTGGTTACGTCATCAGTTTCTCCCAGCAGACACTCCCTATCCTTAAAAATGTTACCTGTTTTCTCTGACAATGGACTCTTCCAATGGAACTAAATCCTCTTGAATAAACATTTAACTATACTGTTAGTTCAGACATTACTTTCCAGCTCTTTGGCCATTGAGTAATATTGCAGAGAATCATAGAACACAACCACCTTTCATATTGTCGATAGTTGTTCTCAATTTTGGAATTAATATCTGACAATTGGAAACCATCCCACAGAAATTCATCCTAATTTCCATAAATATACCCGTGAAGCCATTTAGAGCGAAGATGGAACGATAATGTCATCTAAGTGGTTGAAGTGTGAGGCTCTAAAGGACTAGATAGTTTTCTCAGATTAGTTGCCAGCGCGTAAAGAACTGTAATTTTTGAATGAGGACTAATATCGGTGGGTTATTAGAGGAAGAATAATTCTTTAATTACCACCAATAGAATTCCGAAGATCATTCCTGGTCTTTTAATAGACTTACACTTTCTCGAAGTTTTATAAGGAATGAACGGACGTTGTGGTAGGGTGTACAGTTCGTGAAGGTCCTTTTACATTTCCTTTTTCTGTTTTTCCACGTATTCAGGCGGATGCACTTATTTGCATGGATGAATAAATACGTTGCGAGTGCTATCAGAGATCCGATGCTGGCTGATGTTATTACAGGGGTTTGCAACATCATTACAACTCTCCGGTGATGTTTAAAATGTTTAAACTGTTGGCCACTTTCCAGAAACAAACCTCTGGAAATTTTCCAAGCGCCCGCTAAAATCAAACTCTTAATTATGTATGAAAAATAGAAAACTTCCTCGTTCTGTGTTTCAGATATAAACGGGTATGTTGCGAAGTTTGTCACAAAAATATTAGAGAAGTTATCCCGCATCTGAAACTTAGACTTCGAAAAAAGAAAAAGAAAAAGAGAAAGAAAAGCATATCATTTCTTATTTTAGTTGTCAGAGTTTATCAAATAGATCTTAATGCTGGATCAGTTTTAAATTTGTTTTTGGTATGAAGCAGCCATGCTTGCAGTAGGATTTCTTTCGTGTTAGTTGCCACTTGAATTACGGATATTGAGAGAGAGAGAGAGAGAGAGAGAGAGAGAGAGAGAGAGAGAGAGAGAGAGAGAGAGAGAGAGAGAGAGAAGAAATTAGAGACACAGAAAGATATAAAGGGAAAGACAGGGACAGAGATAGAGAGAGACAAAGAAAAAAAAAGGAAAGATAGAGAGAGAAAGAGCGAAGTATAGAAATTGGGCAAGAGAAATACAGAATCATGGATATTTAGCAAGAGTGAACAAGAGAAGAACGGGTAGAGATAGAGAGGAAGCAAGAGAGACGAACCGACAAAGAGAGAAAAAGATAGAGACAGACAGAGGGAAAGAAAGAGAGAAAGAGATAGAGATGGACAGAGGGAAAGAAAGAGAGAGAAATGAACGCAGAAGAGAGTCAGAGAAAGAGAGAGGTGGACAGAGAGAAAGAAAGAACGAGAGAGAGAGAGACAGCGATTAAGAAAGAAAGAAGGAAAGAGAGAGACGAACTGGGACAAAGAAAAATAGAGAGGAAAAGGGACAGGGATAGAGAGAAAGAGAGAGAGACGAGCAAGACAAAGAGAAAGAGAGAGAAATGAAGAGAGAGAGAGAGAGAGAGAGAGAGAGAGAGAGAGAGAGAGAGAGAGAGAGAGAGAGAGGCGGAGAAACAGAAATAAAGAAAGAACGAGAGATATAGCCAGAAAGAAAGAACGAGAGATAAAAGAAGAGAAGAGAGTAAAGCATGTTGACTAACAAACAGAAAAAAAGAAAGAGAAAGAGGCGAACTGAGACAAAGAAAAAGAGAGAGGAAAAGGGACAGGGATAGAGATAAAGTGAGAGACGAACAGACAAAGAGAAAAAGGAGAGAGAAAGATAGCGAGAGAGAAAGCCATGTGGGCCGACAGACAGAAAGAAAACGGACAGAGACCGAGAGACGGATAGATAGGGGAAAAGGAAGAGACAAAGAGAGAGAGAGAGAGAGAGAGGAAAGGATGAAGATAGAGAGAAAGAATGAAAGAGAGAAAAACAGGCACAGCTTGAGAGAAAGAAAGAAAGAGAGAAAATGGACAGAGGCAGAGAGACGGATAGATAGGGGAAAAAGGAAGAGAGAGAGAGAGAGAGAGAGATTCACCAGTGTTTTTCAGTTGCTTACATTATCTTCAGTGAGATTAAATTCAGCTCCAATTCTACAATACCAGCTGACTGCCACATATAACAAGAACTTTTTGACAGAACAGTCTCTCTCTCTCTCTCTCTCTCTCTCTCTCTCTCTCTCTCTCTCTCTCTCTATTGCATCAATAGCAAACTGTGTTTGCTATTGATGCAATATGCTAATTATATGGACATCATTATTTAAACATGAATTGCACACCGATTAAAATTATAAGGAATGAGCACCCTTCAGCAAAATTGCCGTCCGTGGATGAATACCTTCTATTAAACTGATAAATAAATAAATAATTTCGATTGTGTTCAATGCCCATGCGATTGCGTGAGGGAAGAGCGCCAACCTAAACTAGCAGAATCAGATGGACTCGTCAGCTAATGCACAACTTAATATCTTACTCTCCAGACGATACTTTTGCTTTGCAAAAGGTGATTCTCCTCTTTTTTGTCCACCTGCCATTAGTTGGAATGTTACTGGGACTTCCTGCGTCTGATACCAACCATTTAGACGATGGTAATTGTGATTAGGGACTTTCACACAATTTTACAGTAACAGGAACCGTCTGGCTGATGAACCTTTTAGTCTGATTGCATTCGAATCAACCATAACACTCTCCTCGATCACCAACCTGTTATTGTTGTTGTTTGGGTAGTCGCCGAGCGGACTTATTTGACAAAGCGTCGATTATCCTAAATTACATCCGTAACATTACCCGATGGAGGAAAATCTACGCAAATATCCTTCAGCGCCAGAAGAGAACAACTAACTCAGTTGCTAGCGCCTCGGTTTCCATGCCTTCACTGCTCAACACAAAATATTTTAAATAATCATTAACTATTTATAAAAGAATATATAAAAGGTTGACATCTTTTAAATTATTTTAAATAAATTTTTAATTTTAATAATTTTAAAGATATTTTAATAACTAAGCATAAAATTATTTAAACACCTTCCTTTACTAAGATTGTGCTTATGGATATTCGTAACCATAGTAACTTACTCGTAACCATAGCAACTAAAATCGCTAGATTGGCTTTTAACCAATCTGGCAAAAACCGTTTATAATCCAGAAACTGATTTTAAACATTTTTGTTTCGGGTGATTTTAAAGGGGATCTCCTTTTTTTTTTTGATTATGAGAATCAGTGGTATATCGATCTTATTGGAGAAAATGCGATTGATGTTTATCAAAGTAAAGTAAAACTCCATTTCCAAAACAGCATCTTGGGTGGTAAAGGCAAAAGGTGTTAAGATTGAACGAATAAATTTATGCCCGAATTGGGGATGAATATGTCAATTCTTAGAGGATTATGTTATTTTATGAAAAATTATAAGTAGGCACAGCGCTTTCGTAATGCCTTTCACTGAGCTTCTAAATACCATTCTAAATGGAATGATGCCGCTGGTGCCACCAATTAAGACAAGGTTTCTAATCAGAAAGGTGAAAAGTAATTAATTATACTGACTGATGGAGTTTAGAGAGAGAAAGTAGCAACTATAAAGAGACCATTTCATTTCTATGGTAACGAAATCAATCCATCAAAGTAGCATACCAAGCTACTTTGAGCAATATCTTCCGAAGGTAAGAGCTGCTATTGGTGTAATTGGGTTATAAAAGGAATTCTTTCGAATAAATTCAATTTGTTTGAAGGAACAACCGTTTGAAATTACAATAATTTACTTGTCGGTGTCTTGATGGAAGGTTGCGAAATCCTGTATATGATTAAAATATACAAACATACAAAGAGGCGATTTTTAATTGATGACGTGTCTTTTCTATTACTTTGTTAACTTCGTGTGTTCTGAAGGTTGGTTCATCTGTTTTGTGAATAGATTAGCCAAAGACTCCTCTTCAGCTCTTGCATAGACAGTTTTAGACCTCGATTCGTGTTTCTTTTTATCATATTTGTTAATTTCGTGTGTTCTAAAGGCCGCTTTGTCTGTTTTGTGAAGATTCTTCATCATTTCTCTTGCAAATACAATTTTAGACCA
Source organism: Mastigoproctus giganteus (assembly GCF_048544385.1). Lineage (NCBI taxonomy): Eukaryota > Metazoa > Arthropoda > Arachnida > Uropygi > Thelyphonidae > Mastigoproctus > Mastigoproctus giganteus. Next base: position 22,995,753 of record NC_143579.1, on the reverse strand, counting down.
TGATTAATTTTTTTTACCATATTTGTTAATTTTGTATGTTCGAATGGTCAGTTTCTCTATTTTGTGAAGGCTCTTCGTCATCTCTCTTCTAAAGACAACTTTAGATCATTAATTATTTTTATTATATTTGTTAATACGTGTATTCTAAAGGTTGATTCGTTTGTTTCGTGAAGATTTTTCGCTAACCTCTCTTGGAAAGTCAACCTTAGATCATAATTCATTTTTTATTGTTTGCTACTTCTGTGCGTTCTAAAATTTGGTTTGTCTGTTTTGTGAAGATTCTTTGTCACCACTCTTGAAAAGATAACTTTAGATCAAATTTCGTCTTTTTTTTATTTTGTGTGTTCTAAAGATCGGTTTATCTGCTTTGTAAAGCGATGAACCGATTGTTTTAGAGAAAACGAAATTAATAAAATCGCTTTTTCTGCTATTTAAAGCAATAAGCTAAAAGCCCCTTCATCTCTTGAATACGCAGTTTTAGACCAAGATTAATTTTTATCATATTTCTTAATTTCATGTGTTCTAAAGGTTAGTTTGTCTGTTTTTTTTTTCAAAGTTCTTCTTAATCTGTCTCACAAGAGAGAGAGAGAGAGAGATCACATTTTTTACCATAATTCTTAATTTTGTGTATTCTGAAGGTCGGTTTGTCCCTTTTGTGAAGTGAAAACTGAAAGTTTTTCGTTATTTCACTCTGAAAGAAAATTTTTTACCACGATTTGCCATTTATTATTATTATTTTTTAAATTTAGCGCATTCTAAAGATTGGTTTGTCTATTTTATGAAGCAATAGGTTCCTCTGAAGACAACTTTAGACTAATTTCCCCTTTTTAATTATTTTCTTCATTTCGTATTCTAAAGGTCAGTTTGTCTGTTTTGTGAAGCGATAAGCTAAAAGTTCCTTTTCAACTCCTTTATCTTCATCTACATCCTTCTTGATTTCAAAATAAGCACGCGTTTCTATCTGCTCTCTTTCTCTTTCTTCCTCTCACCTCTTATGTTTGTTTTTATCGTCTTCACCGTGTTTCTTTGTTTACATCTAATCGCCAAACAAATAGGAGCATCAGGTACAGTTTGTACTGGAACTGGACCAAGTGCAATGCTCCTTTAATGACTTCTCACCTTTCAAGACAAACTGTTGACAAGAGAAGGCAGAGAGCCAACAAAAGTCTTCCACACAGATGACGTCATCAGTTTGAGCTACGTCACAGCATACGTCATTTATGTAACTATTGGTTAATGTAAAATTGTAATCTCACATTCGCTCCAAGTGTTCTTTTAACATTTCTTCATCAATATGTACTCTGCGTGTGGAAAAAAAATAAATAAATAAAAATTCTCAAACGTCCCCTGTAGAACATGCTTTCTGCATGATCCATTCATAGGAGGCAATCGTGTTATGCGGGGAGAACAGATTTAAAGGAGAAATAGAATTTTTTTCACTTCCACCATACATTAAACACAAGGAATGCTGTTTTCGCTCCTCTACTGATGTGAAAGTTAAAAAAAGAGTTTTATATGCGCAGAATGTATCAGAGTTGCCATCTATGGCCCTACGTCACTGTAAAAAACCATCTTTTATGAGAATACACGTAAGAATACGTAATGTAGAGCCCCAAGAAGTTCTGATTCGTTTTTCTCCTCTTAAAGAAGCGGAACATCACAAAGAGCTAAAATCAGAGTTGCCACACAGAATTTTATTTTCGAGATGTTACAATCATATATCCACCCATATCCTTCTTGGCAAACAGCGAGTCCCATCTGTATGCGAGTGGGTAAACAGAATGTCTGGCATTACACACTTTCCAATGGCTCCAACATAAAGAAATAGATGTGGCCGAGCGGACTCGTACGTGTACACCATACGCAAAAAGAGAGGTAAATGCATACTTCGAAATTTCATTTTCTTCTATCTTCTCTGAATGTTAAAGACATCACACTCTTCTGGCACATTGCGGAGAAACGCCTTTATTTATATTCGTTCCTAGTGATCGCCAGTAAACAGTAATTGCGGCAACCGTGAAAAGCCCGTCGCTACGGAAAGGTAATGGACTCGAAGGTAATTTTTTACCAGCATCCCCTGATCTGGAGCCATTTTTAAATGGGGAACTGCTATTTCGAAGTTTTCGAATTATGAACAAAATCAATTTTTCAACAGGATGAGATTATAAATAGGGTTCGTTTTCGGATTTGTGGTTGTAGATCTTTCTGAGTACATTCGTAAAGTTGAATTGGTGCGCAATTATGAATACGCACCAAATAATGGGGTAGGTTTCTCCCCTGTAATACGAAATACATTAATATGTACACTGAGTGGACAGAAATCATGGGATACCTATCTAGTAACCGGTAGGCCCACCTTTCGCCTGGATAAGGACAGTCACATGGCGATGCATTTAGTCCACTAAATGCTTCGCTAAAAACTACCTAGAAACCTTCCATCTGATCAACGATCGCCAGTATGGATTTCGTCAATGTCGATCCACTAGTGATATTCTGGCTTATGTTACCCATTTATGGACTAATTCAATGGAAAGGTTCGGTGAAACACAAGTAGTTGCTCTTGACATCTCAAAGGCTTTTGATCGTGTTTGGCATAAAGGTCTTCTAAACAAGCTTCCATCTTATGGTTTGCCAACTGTTTTTAGTAATTGGTTATCCAGTTTTCTCTCTGATCGCTCACTGAGAGTTATGGTAGATGGCTCTCTGTCTTCTAACTTCTCCACTAATGCCGGTGTCCCCCACGGTTCAGTTCTTTCCCCCACTCTTTTCCTCTTGTATATTAATGACCTTCTTCCATTGACTGGAAATCTTATCCATAGTTTTGCCGATGATAGCACATTGCATTCCACTTTCCATTTTGAGAAACCTTGCCCTGCTCAATCAGCTTCAACTTCTCGAAAATCTGCTGCCAATTCCTTAAATGCCGATCTTCAGGTAATTCTCCAGTAAGGCAAAGACAACTTAGTTGATTTCAACCCTTCTAAAACTCAGTCTTGTCTTATATCTCGCAAAAAGGATTCTTCTGCTCCTATGCTTATCTTTAGTGACACTCCTATTTCTAGGCAAAATGATATATCTCTTTTGGGGATTACCCTGACTTCTAATCTCTCTTGGCACAAGCACATTACAAATATTGCTTCCTCTGCATCTAAAAAACTTGGTTTTCTCTTTCGCTCTCGGCGTTACTTTTCTTCCAAACAGCTGCTCACTCTGTATAAATCGCAAATCCACCCTGCTATGGAATATTGTTCCCACATCTGGGGTGGTGCCCCTAAAACCTCTCTTAGGCTTCTTTATTCCATTCAGAAGAGGGCAGTTAGGTTAATTAATGATTTATCTCTAACAGAGTCTCTCCACTCGCTTTCTCATAGTCGTACTGTTTCTGCTGCATGCCTCTTCTACAGATACTTCCATGGGCACTGTTCCTCTGAATTGGCTTCTATAATTCCCGCTTTCTCTTTCAAAACAGTCCGAACACGTTCCGCCACCAGCCAACATCCATTTACTGTCCAACTTCAAACCCACAGTACCAACTTTTCATCTTCCTCGTTTATTCATTCAACTGCCGTTTTCTTGAACAACCTTCCTTCATACATATTTCCTGAAAATGACAATCCACAGAAGTTCAAGTCCAATGTCAACAAATATCTTCTTTCGTCTTCTCAACCTCCAATCCAAGCACGATACTAAGTATTATAGGTTCTAATACCTCTCGTGTTTGGGGTTTACATTAAAAAAAAAAAAACTAGTTCACGAAAGCGTTCCACAGGTATTGCCATCCATGCATTTCAAGAAGGATGTAGAGCTGCTGGAACGGGTACAGAGAAGGGCAACAAGATTAGTGAATGGAACAAAGGGTTGCTCTTACGAAGAAAGGCTTAAGTTTTGCAAATTACAGAGTCTGGAGACTAGGCACCAGCGAGATGATCTGATAGAGGTGTATAAGACTTTGAATGGTTTGAGCATGCATAATGCCAATGGGATTCTTCATCTTGCTCAGAATAATCAGCTCAGAGGGCATAAATTCAAATTGAGGAAGGACGGATGTCGGATAGATGTGCGGAAATTTGCCTTTGGCCAGCGGGTGGTTGGTTGGTGGAACCGACTTCCATTACTTGTTGTTGAAGTTGATAGCCTAAACAAATTTAAGGCTCAACTGGACAGGTATTTCGAGCGAACGGAGGGGTGAAATGGGAGTGGTGTGATTTTTTTTTTTTTTTTGGCTGATGCTGAATAAGCTTGCTTTCTTGCATCATATGCCTCTACTAATGCTAATGCTAATGCTAATGCTTGTCGCATTCCTGGGTGGAGGATCCAAAGCTCAAACAGACCTTTACACACCATCCCAAAGATGGTCCATAGTGTTCATGCCCGGTGAACGGAGAGGCCATTCCATGGTGGTAAAATCTGCGGAATGCTCTTCGAAGCATGTTCTAGTCACCACGGCTATGTGGGGAGGCGCATTGTCCTGTTGGAAGAATCCATTACCCTGTGAGTGCACGATGGCCACGAAGGGATGCATCTAGATGCATCTGGTACATCTAGATGCATATAGATGTACCAGAAGTCTCAATGTGTGGCAGTCGAACACGCCCCAGACCATTACCGACTGTCCACCTGCCTGAGCAGTTCCTTGTTGACATGACGAGTTCATAGCTTCGTGCGGTCTCCGCCAGATACGCACCCTCCCATCCGCTGAAATAACTGGAAATGGGACTCATCGGACCCGTCTCCAATCATTCAAGGTTCTTTCGCCCAGTTGAGGCGCAGAATTCTGTGTTGTGGTTTTAGCAATGGGGCTTTGGTGGGTCGGCGGCTCTCATAACCTATTGTGTATAATAATCGCCTGATCGTCTCGGTGCAGATGTTTCTGGCACCCCCTCTTTGAAGTTCACGGTGATTTGTACCACTGTCTCTCTCTCCGTTTGGCTGAAACAATGCGAAAAAGATGTCCACGTCCATCCACCACCTTTCTCCGCCCACAGCCGCTATCCACGATGAGATGTTATTCCGAAAAATTCCCGATACACTCTTGATACTGTCGAACAGTGATAGTGCAATTTCTGTACCTCTTCCGCGATAGAGTTACTCATGTGTCGGGCACCCACTATCATCCCTCTTTCAAAGTCGGTTAACTCACGACGTTTATCCATCTGACATCGAATTACCGTCTACGGAAATGCAGTGATGCAGTGTACCTATGTACCTGCGAAGCGGTGAGTTCGTCCATTAGCGAAAAGGGTGACATCGTCGCGTTGCCCAGGGACCAGGTATCCTATGAATTGTGCCCTTTCAGTAAATATAATAAAGTGAAAGTGTAAAATCGTATAGAAACACAAAATTTCTATCAGTAAATTTTTATTAAATTAATTTATTTTATAAAAAATGGTTTAATGAAAATTTAAGTTTAGAAGCTTAACTTTTTTAATAATATTTCTCTTGCATAATTATGAAATATAAACAAAACTTTAGTTACCTTTTAATTTTAAGATGTTTCAATAAAAATTGCAAAACAATTTTCACTTGTGCGCATGCGCAATACGCTGTACACTGAAGGGATTAATTAAAACATGTTGTGCGTTTAGAGGTACTGTTAAATGCAAAAAAAAAAAAAAATCTAAAATGGAAAATAAGACACCTTGGCGGCTCTCTCTCTTTCCGACGAGCTATCCACGGGGTCCGTTTTTGGGCCCTGAACCCATGAAATTTTCCTATCATTGGCACCCTTTTGTGTTCCGAATATTCAAACTATAAAGAAATGATCATTCAAAATGTCTTCTAACCGCCATTGTGTTTAAGATATTTCAACATCCTGTGAGTGCTGGAGATCATTTCTGAGCAGTACAAAATGTAGTTCAATAGTTCAAAAGGGTTATTTTATTTTTAATTTTTTCTTTTGGATTTCAGTATATATTCATTTTTCTCTTTCTGCATCTCTCGGTCTCTCAATTTCTGACTCTATTTGTCTGTCTGTCTCTAGTTTTTCATTCACTCACTCTTCTCTCTCTCTATTTTTGACAATTTCTTCCTGTCTCCTTAGTCTCTCTCTCTCTCTCTCTCTCTCTCTCTCTCTCTCTCTCTCTATTTTTTTTGTCTGTATATGTCTCTATATTTTCTGACTCTTTTTGTCTGTCCGCCACTCTAGTTATTCTCTCTCTCTCTATATATATATATTTTTTTTTTCTGACTTTTTGTTTGTCTCTTTAATTGTTGTCTCTCTAGTTTCTGTCTATCTTTCTCTATCTATCTCTTTAGTTGCTGTCTATTTCTCTCTCTCTATTTTTTCTGTTTATCTCTCTGTTTTTTCTGTTTGTCTCTGCATTATCTTCCTATTTTTTTTTCTCTCTGTGTATTTTCTACCTATTACTGTCTATTTCTCTCTATCTATTTTCTGACTCTTTTTGTCTGCCTCTCTAATTGCTGGGTATTTCAGTCCATCTCTCTCTCTCTCTCTCTCTCTCTCTCTCTCTCTCTCTCTCTCTCTCTCTCTCTCTCTCTCTAGTTGCTGTAAATTTCTCTCTCTAATTGCTGCCTATTCCTTTCTTTCTTTATTTCTCCTCTTTTCTGTCACTGTCTCTCTCCTTCTAGTTGCTGCCTATTTCTCTCTCTATTTCTGCTTCTTTCTGTCTCTCTATTTTCAGACTCTTTCTATCTGTCCGTTTGTCTGTCTCTATTTCTTTTCTCTAATTGCTGCCTATTTCTGTCTTTCTTCATTTCTCCTCTTTTTTATCTCTGTCCCTCTCCTTATAGTTGCTGGCTATTTCTCTCTCTCTCTCTCTTTCCGTTTTTTTGTCTCTGTCTCTTTCTCTGTGTTAATGTCTGCTTGTCTCACTCTTGCTACCTGCGTTTGATTATCTCTATCCCTGTCTTTATCTGTTTGTATTTTTATTTTCTCTCTATTTCTATCGCTATCTACCTGTATCTCTCTTTTCTGTATCTACCTGTATCTCTCTTTTCTGTATCTGTCTGTCTCTCCTCTTCTACTCTACCTGCCTGTCTCTCTTTATCTCTGTCTTTTCTCTAGCTTTCTATCTGTCACGCTTTCTTTCTCTTTCTCTCAATTGTCACTTCGTCTTCATCTCAAAACAGTTTATTCTGTTTTTCTTCTATCTGTTTCGACGTATTCCTTTTCTCTATCTCCTATTATTTGTCACAGAGAAACAATTTATATTAAAAGGTATTATTTCGAAAGTTAATTCTACGCGGGCACAATCTAAATAGCTCGACTAATATGTAGTCTCTTATCATGGACGTATAATGACAAATTACAACGTTGGTATATTTAGGTCACTGCTAAATAAAACCATGTTTAATATATAGCATCACTCGGAAATTCTCTGCTACACTGAAAGAGTGAGGACTATTATTAAAACAAGGTTACTCTTCGTTTGCCCTTCACTTCGCAAATGTGATAACTTCGAAATAGCATAATGTCAAATGAGTCACACAGAAGTATACTATAATAATATATATATATAAAAAAAAAAAACGCTGATGGGCAAGTTCAAATTTTTCATGTACTTGCACCACACCAGGAATAGCCCTCATTTGAAATATAAATTAACAGAAATATCCTAGAATTGGTCACTAAGAGACCCAAAATGGAGCTAACACATTTATATTAATCAAAATTTATATTACTTTCTAATAAAAGAAACATGATTTAAATATATGGCTAAAATAAATCGCTGTTTATGAACATTTTAATACTAATATAAATAAAATTTAAATATTACCTACTCATCCGTTTATATAATTCATTCTTTTAATATTGTTTATCAGAACTTACTTAATTTATTTAATTTTAATGTCACTTACTCTAAATTCCAGTGATTATTGTATTTTATTTTAAGTTTTCATAGTTTTATTTCATTTTATATGTAAAGCATAAAAACATAAAGCTGAAAGAGCAACTTTCAACGCATGCGCACATCTCAGACTCAATTACAGTCGGAAGTGGCAACTTCCGCTTCCGGGAAAATTTTATGCCTTTAATCTTTCAGAAATATTCAATACATTGTATTGAATTCAATCAATGTATTGTGTAGACATTTATTGCTAAATTTCAATCGAGGTGGTATGGATTTCTGTTTTCGATTCTGGAATACCGTTACATAAAAAAGAGCTTATCAGGTTCATCAAGAAAAAGAGTTAACCATTCTTTTTAATATTCCTCTTTATTTATCATAAATGAATCGCGATACTTTAGCGCATATACTCTTGTATACAATATCATATTTATTATATACATTAATTGGAGGAAAAAGATGGAAACGTTGCCAATATCTTTTGTTTCATAAACAAAAGGATTAAGTACCATGAAATAAAGGCATTCCAGCATGTCACCGATTGTAGTGGCAGATCTTTCAGAAGATGAATAGTGTGGCATAATTACTTTCACAAAATCGTGATTCAATACTTGTTACAGGCACATTATAATTTAGCCAAAATTGCCAGTTCTGTTGTTCAGAATATATTAAAAAATATATTTAAAATTATGAAGTTAGTATAAAACATATTATATAATATAAGGTTGGTTTTGGTCCAGGATTAATGCACGCAGACTGCAAAAAAAGAAGTAAATTCTACTTGCCACTTGGTTGCTGCATTGGAAATATATAATGAATAAATAAAAGATAATTAGAAAAAATAAAGATTTTTATAAGAATATGCAATTATATATTAAATACTATTTTTAATTTTTGCTTTAAAATAAAGAACATTTAAAATTTCTTATCATAATTAATATTTTTAAGTACACCCTTTATTTAACAATAATACAAAATTTGTGGCAATGCTTTGGTTTGGATTGGAAGAATTTCTAAAAATCTCTTTAATCGGATTGTGAGCCAATTATGGAGAAGAGGGTTTTAGGGTTTTTCAGCCTGCACAATTTGCAGATCATCCGGTGAACACATAGTTGTACAGATAAAGCACACAATGGCGCATTATAGCCTGTTTCTGATCTATGATCTATGATCTAAAATCTATGATCTGGTTACAAAGGAACTAATGCAAAAAATAATTTTCATATCATATACTTGGATTTCAAGTAAGCTTTTGACACTGTTACTCATGGAAGACTACTGTACAAATTGGAGCAGAATGGTATTAAGGGTAAGTTGCTACAATGGATTAAAAGGGTGGTTGAGTGGGAGAAGACAGAGAGTGGTAATCAATGGATGCTGCTCTTCGTGGACTAATGTTATTAGTGAAGTCCCACAGGGTTCGGTGTTGGGCCCACTGTTGTTTTGTATATTTATCAATGATATTGATGACGGTATATCAGGCTTAGTGTCGAAATTTTCAGATGATACAAAGGTTGGCAGGGTTGTTAATGACACCAATGGCACTATGCTACTGCAATAGGATCTAGAAAATTTGGGCAATGGGCTGAGATGTGGGAACTGAAGTTTAACATTGACAAATGCAAAGTATGGGCAGAAGTAACCCCAAAGGAAAGTATCAACTGCGTGGTACTACACTTAGGGTGGTAGAAAATGAAAAAGACCTGGGAGTAATTGTGCAGTCAGATTTTAAGTTTTCTGAGCAATGCAGATAGGCCGACAGAGAAAGTCATGCGGTTTTGTCAATGATATACAGGAATTTTGCTAGAAGAGAAAAAGAGGTGATTATCCCTTTGTATAAGGCAAAGGTCAGGCCACTCCTTGAATACTGTGCACAGGTCTGGAGGCCTCATTTTCGGAAGGATGTAGATTTGCTTGAGCGTGTACAGAGAAGGGTAACAAGATTGGTGAAGGGAACGAAGGGGTCCTCTTATCAAGAGAGGCTTAAGTTCTGCAAATTGCAGCGGCTGGAGACTAGGCACCTGCAAGGTGATCTGATTGAGGTGTATAAGGCATTGAATGGGTTGAGCAGGCTCAATTCTGATGGGATTCTTCCTCAGATTACGAACCTGATGGGCCATAAATTCAAATTGAGGAAAGACAGTTGTAGAATAGTTGTGCAGAAGTTTATCCTTAGCCAGCGGGTGGTTAATTGCTGGAACAAACTTCCATCTGTCGTTGTGGAAGATGATAGCTTAAATAAATTCAAGGAGGAACTGGACAAACTTTTAGAGGGAATGGTTGTGTAAATTTTTTTCATCAGTTTTGAATATCAGTTTTAAACATTTGTGATCGAAATTGTTGGTATAACGTTATAAACAAAGTGGTCTCATTTGTAGTGGCAGATCTTTCAGAAGATGAATAGTGTGGCATAATCACTTTCACAAAATCCATGATTCAATACTTGTTATAGGCGCACTATAATTTAACCAAAATTGCCAGTTACGTTGTTCAGAAAATACTAAAAATATATTCAAAATTATCAAGTCAATGTAAAATATATTATATAATATATTATATAATATAAGGCTGGTTTGGATCCTGGATTAATGTAAGTAGACTGCCAAAAAAAAAAGTTAATTTACTTGCCTCCTGATTACTGAAATAAAAAAAAAATAAAGAAATAAAAGGCGATTTTCTTTAAAAAAATTAAAGACTTTATTGAACATACATTTTTATATTAAATACTGTTTAGATTTTTTCTTTAAAATAAAGAACTGGAAAATATCTTATTATAATTAATATTTTTAAGTACACCCTTTATTGTTATAAATAATGCAAATTTGTGGCAATGCTTTGATCAATGATTGGAAGAATTTCTGAAAACCTCTTTAATCGGATTATTAGCCAATTCTAGCGAAGGGTGAAGGGATTTTTGGAAACAAATTGAGTGTGTTATTTCCGAATTTCAATTGCGCCATTTTGTTTGCTAAGTTAATAAATATTTTTCAATCTAATTTAAGATAACAAATGGATTTGGTATAGAATTTTTATTCAGATATTTTGGTCTAGCTGTAATCCATCCGATGGATAACAAATAACAAATATTGGAAAGTGTGCACAAGCATGAGGAAACAACGCTTATTACGATAGTTGGGTAAGAGGAGGAACATCAAGGCTGTTTGTTCGGACGGCTTTAACAATGATGGAAAATCTCCATTCGACATCCATCATGCGGGTACTGTTTACAGAAGGGATGTTAGTGAACATTATGCCTTAATTTATTTGTTTACAAAATGCTTAACTCTCTTGAATGGCGTGTAGGTTCGATGTTTCGTGCATGTTACTGGTTAAGTGGGACAGCACCGGTAGCCATCTTTAATTACCTAGATTTGTAGACGAACATCGGACACAAACTATAAAAGCTGATCGATGGCAATCACGTGATGAAATAGATTGGGAAAGTTCGAGGGAATTCAGACCACGTCCTTAGTGATCGAAACATTATGAGATCCTCGAAGGAAATTAATCCAATATATTTTAAAGGAACTGGACATTCTGATCCACCAGATTTCCCATGTTCAGTGGTTACTGGATAACAGATAGGAAAACCAGACACAAGGGTAAATTGCTTATTCTGGAATTTATGGCCCATGATTTTAGAATTATTTATAACTGAAATTTTCGCCTTCATTCATTTTACTGTTCCTTCTGTAAGCCTTATAGATCTTATTCAGGTCCCCCCTCTAATGTGCTTGGTTGGATACAGATAATCCATGGGTAGCATGAGATTCTGAATCTCCTGACTTAGTGTTTGAGTGATGAGGCCTTTGGCTGTTTTGGACCTGGTTGATAATTTCATTCAGTTCTGTCTGCCTGCTAGCAACAAATTTTTGACAGTCGATGTCCGTGTAGTTTTATTAGTTGAAGTATGGAGATGAGAATATCCTGTCCATTCGTTTTTTAACTGATAAAGTATTTTATAACTTTTTGGTGTATGAAATGTGTGTAAAGCATTTTAAATTCATTGCAGTGTATTTCTCTATAAAAATAAGTTCTCCAGGAGAACCGGTTCAGATAAGTCCTTTCCTCTTCGTCTGTTTTCTTTCTATCTAGCTGCATGCGTGAAGACATTTCTCTGTTTGCATCTGTGCCTTCGTGGATGCTCTTCTGCTCCACATAACATTACTGGTCGACTGTATTTACTGTTTTATACGTTTTGAATTTTATTTCAAGTGGCATCCTTTTGTCGCACATCACTCGTTATTTATTTCAGGCAGTTTTCAATCTCCTCCTCCTCCTCCTCTCTCTCTCTCTGACACACACACACACACCCTTCTCCCTGCCCGCTTTTTATCTATCATATTTCTGTGTCTGTCTTTTTAGGTATCCGTCTCTTTTTCCTTTCCTTTCTCTATCTATCTTTTATTTATGTTCCTCTCTCTCTCTTTCTCTTACTTTCCTCTTCTCAATCTATCTGTTTATTTTCTTTCTTTATTTGTCTCACCTTTTCTTTATCTGACTGTCTGTCTTTTCTGCGTCCATCTCACTTTCTACATAATTCCCTCTTTCTCTCTCTCTTTCTTTCTGTCTCTATCTGACTCACCTCTCTATCACTGTCTCTCTTTCGATTTATTTTCCTTCCCCTTTTTAGGTCTCCGTCCATCTATCTAACCCTCTCTTTTTCACTGTATCCATCCCCCCCTCTCTGTATATCTTTTATCTGTATCCTCTCTAGTCCTCTTTTTCTGTCTGTCCCTTTGTTTGTGTCTCTCACTCATTTCATTTCTCTAGCTATCATTTATCTATATTTCTTTCTTTCTCTTTTACTTTTCCCTTTTCTGTCTGTCTGTCCATTTCTCTTTCTTACTCTGTGTCATATTTCCCTATCTGGCTGTCTGTTTTAGAAGCATTCTTCTCTCTCTCTCTCTCTCTCTCTCTTTCTCGATCTCTTTCTCTTCCTCTCTTTTTGTCTCTGTCCATCTATCTAACCCTCTCTCTCTGTCATTGTATCCATCCCCCTCATCACTGTATCCTTTTCTCCTCTATCACTGTATCCTTCTCTCCTCTATCACTGTATCCTTCTCTCCTCTGTCACTGTATCCTTCTCCCCTCTGTCACTGTATCCTTCTCTCCTCTGTGTCTATCTTTTATCTGTATTATTCTTTCTATCCCTCTTTTTCTGTTTGTCCGTGTGTCTGACTCTCTCTCTCTCTCCTTTCCTTTCTCTAACTATCATTTATCTCTATTTCTTTCTTTCTTTCTCTTTTACTTTCCTTTTTTCTGTCTATCTGTCCATTTTTCTTTCTTTCCGTATCTTATCTTTCCTTTATCTGGCTGTCTGTCTTAGAAGCCTTGCTCTCTCTTCCTGCCTTCCTCCCCCTGTCATCTTCCTTCAATTTTTCTATCTATATTTTATCTTGTTTGTTCTCTTCCCCTCTTTTATGTCTCTTTTTCTTTCTACCTCTGTCTATTTATCTAATCGCTTCCTTTCTGTCTGTCTGTCTGTCTCTTTTTTTCTTTCCTTCCTTTATCTATCTTTTATTTGTATTCTTCTCTTTCCTTCCATTTCTCCTTTCTATATTCTTTTCTTTTTCTCTCTCTCTCTGCATATTGTTATTCTTCTTTTGTCTCACCTTTCACTTATCTGTTTGTCTGCCTTCTGTCTGCATTCTTCTTCTCTGTTGTTACCATTATCTTGATTCCATTTAGAACATTAATTTTCGCAATCAATGTTCCAAATAGCACATTTCCATCTCTTGTAAACTTTCATCTTTTAATTAAAATTGTCCTTTGCGAATTACTGGATAACATTTGAATAAAATTGTACAAAAATGCCGAAATTCTTTCCACCCAAAATATAATTTGAAATCAGAATTGTACAGTCTTCTACACTAAGTCAACTTAATGAAGATTAATGTCCAATGCCAATTCCGATTCTCTCTATTAAAGATCCCAAATTTGAGGCGTTTCTCCAAGCGGCGTATACAATCACTCCATCGCATAAACGTACCAATCAGAAAGCCGAATGAACGAATGAATGAATTTAAGTATTGCCAAATAGACTTAAACCGTGTTCAAACATACAACATTAACTTTCAAATATAGTTCATAATGTTTCGTCAGAGAAAATCAAAAACAGCGAATAAAACTTAAGCACTTTCCAGATAATGCTTTCTTTTTTCCATTTTGTTAAAGAAATTATTGTCTTCGAAAAGTTCAGTACAGAGAATCGATTATTTCTCTCCACTAAAGAGATCCACTTATTATATACTATTTTATTCTCATTACTGGTGAAATTGCTTGGAATGCTGTCGTTTGCTTTATGGGATACTTTGCCAAGCCGAAATGGCTTTTTTCCTTTTCTCCTTCTCCTACACTTGGCGATTATTCGGAAACCTTAATGGTTGCCAGACTAACATGTGGCCATCTTACAGAACGAAAATAATTGCCCGTTGTTCAGAGTGACGCCATGAAGTTCCCAAACTACATCGAATTTGTATTGTATTATATTTCTTAAAGACTGTAATTTTTCTCCTGGAAGACACCTCACAAATCAGGTAAATACATTTTTAAACAAAATATAAACAATCACAAAACTCTTTAGGGAATGATTTGGTACATAAATCAAATCACTAAAGATGGTGTTTTTAATTTGGATTATAATATAAATGTCATTGTAGATTTTAGAGCGATAAAAGACTAACATATCTTTATTATTATACTTCCAACATTATTTCTATTATAAGAAGGACAGATTTTGATTTAGTGAAAAATAATAAGCATATAGAGCACCTACTGAGTTGACTCTACATTGAATTTTGGCAATGGTGTCTATGGACATGAATTTAGCCAAATGCAACACATTTGTATTTGGCTAGAGAAACCCAATCTTTTAAAAGAACACTCATTTTTATCTTAGAGTTGCATTTTGTAAATATTTTCGTAATAATGTTACAATTATGTCCCACGTTTGGTTCCGTTGTAACACACCTACAAGGGTAAATTGTAACACCAAAACGGTAAAATATAACGCCTATAAGGGTTGATTGTAACAGATATAAGCAATTGGGAATATTGATAACACCACAGAGAATTTTGTTAGTAGATTTTTTGTTCTTCAGAGGATAGAGCGCTAATTATTATTATCTTTCTATTCATTAAAATAATTTTCCTCCTAGTGATATTTATTCAGCCAATGAGAGAAGAGAAATGCGTGTTACGTGGTACTACGTAACAAATACGTAGGAGTGTTTAAGCGTGGTCATGCTAGATAAACCTCGTGCACGCGCTATGTTTATATAACATGACCATATGTAAAGTATTTATTTAAGTAAGGCTAAATGCAACTGGACATAATATTTTAAGAGTATAATTATCTATATAATATACTGCACGTGTAAAAACACCATAGACAACTCTTCAAGGAAAAAAACTACGATAGTAGTGTAAAGGCATCATTTCAACCACCTGCCCACCCACCAATGAAAGGCCAACAAGCCCTGAAACGGTGCCGTCTGGGTGGTGGTGTCCACTGAGAATAAGACACAATAGTCCTTCACTAATAGAGAAGACTCTTCTCTATTAGTGAAGCGCTACTTATTAGAGGTAGTACAATACATGGTAACTCGTTGTGAAGGATGAGCACAATATGAGATACAGTTGAAATGATGCCTTTATACTAATATCGTAGTTTTTTCCTTTAAGAATTGTCTATGGTGTTTTTACACCTATATAGTAACATATTTATGCATTCATAGCTGAGGAAGAGACACACGCAGTGTCGAAAGAGTGTGTATTTTATTTTATTTTATCAAAAGAACCGAGCGCAGCGAGCAGGGGGCAAAGACCTTAGTTGTTATTATTATTATTATTTTTTTTTTTTCCTGATTGGGGGATTTCACCCCGTGACGGGTACAGGTACCAAGTAGAGAGTGATTGTTACGTCTGGTGTTATTGTTGGTCGAAGAACTCTCTGACTATCCTGCAGATGTTCAGGATTTCTGGAGTTCTCTGGAAGATCTAGGTGTTCTCTGGAAGATCTATTGCTACTAGGCTGTTATGCAGGGTCTTTGGCACCATACCGGTGGTTGACACGCTGATCGGGATGGTCATTACGTGTTGCTTATGCCACTCTCTTTGATCTCCTTTCTTAGGTTCGTGTACTTCTGATATTTTCCTCATGGGTTTTTCTGCAAGTTGCCAGAAAACAATCAGATAGGTAGTCTTTTCCTTCTTATTTTCTTCTTATTATTATTATTTGTTCTTCTGGGATTTTTTTCCGCTTCATGACGGGCACTGGTACCGAGTTCATGGGGTGGTTGGTTGTGTCCGGTTACTATTATTTTTGTATTTATTACTGTTGGTTGATGAACTCTCGGACTATCCTACAGTTGTTCAGGATCGCTGCTTTCTGGAGTTCCATACAAGTGTTCTCTGGGAGGCCTATGTTGCTAGATTCTTATGGAGGCTCTTTGGCACCATGCCGGTGGTCGACACAAGCTGTTCAGGATGATGCGTCAATGCGACGCCCAAGGGCATCCCACACATGTTCGATCGGATTTAAGTCTGATGATCGTGCTGGCCACGGCAGTCGTTGGATATTCCTCCGCCACTTGAGCTGTATGTGTAGTGGCATTGTCGTGCATGAAAAGAAAATCTCAGGCAACCGTAATCCCTAAAAGGTCGCACATAGGGTGCGAAGATCTGTTCTAATGATCTCTGTGCAGTTACAGTATCGCTATCAAAAACATGGAGGGATGCGACCGTTGATCATTATTCCTCCACACACGAAAACCCTCCTCCACTGTAAGTATCCCTTTCTGTGATGTTGGAGGGATGATACCACATTCCTCGTTGTCTCCATATGAAATAACGACTATAATCTGTTTGTAGGTTAAAACGGGTCTCACCAGAGAACAGAACTGTGCCCCATTTTTCAGGGCTCCAAATCATATGTTCAAGGCACCACTTTCGACGAGAGTGGGGTGGTTTGGGTTGGAATAGAAACCACTGGCTCTCTCCGTGCGTAGTGTTCACTTGAATTGAACCTTCTTAACACAGTCCGGTTGGAAATGTGTTCATCTGTGGCCGCAGCAACCTCAAGAGACAGCTGATGGCAAGGCATCGTAGCAATTTACGTTGCCCTCGTGCGACCTTGACTAGCTCTTCTTGTTATAGTTCCTGAAACTGCTTCCATAGCGCTGAGGTGAGTGTCACATTAAGCCAGAGTGCCACCTCTGCCTGCAACTACCCGGCTTCTCGTTCAACAGACCGCGCTTTCTCAAAGAATCATCTAAACGACGATGACTTGCCATTCTGAATACTGGAGATGTGGCTGTGCCACTGAGCGAGCTAAAAAACGGGAATGAAATGATGTGGCCGCAACCCATATTTTTATAGCATGAATAATTTGCACAATATGCGCCTATATAAGGTGGTAGATCGATTTCTATTGAATACTCGGAATTTACGTGCCAGGATGCATATCATATCAAATATTCGCCTTCGGCGACACCGTTCACAATAAAATATGCATGAAAACATTTTGTTTTGTTAATTTTGTCGAGCAGTGTATATCTAATCTAATTTAGCCAATTACCAAAACGCGTGAAAAGTTTCTGACAGATTATTGTCCAATGGCTGTCAGATCAATTTTCTCAAATGATGAAGAATTCATTCACTACGAACTCTTACACCATCTCGAAATTTCTGATTAAAGATCGTCAGTACAGAGTCGACCAATGTCTATCTACAAGGATCTGTGGCTTAAGATACTGACTTTTGTACAAATTCGTTGGAATCTTTGAAGAAACTTAAGCAGTTTCTTTAGACATTTCAAAGGCATGTATCTCAGTGGATTTAATAAAAAAACTGCTTAATCGGTAGATTAAGGCGGATGTTTTTTTTATTAAATCCACTGAGATGCATAATAAGTTTAAGAAAATTTTTCCAAGGGACATGGTCATTCCACAAATCCGAAACTATCAGCCTACCTTTCAACCTATTATTATTATCCAAACCGTTCTTGACTACACTGGTCAAAATAATTAAGGGATCGCTGCAAATTGTACTCTAGATCTGGATCCATTATGGCCCCACTGAGAGCAACTTTTAATTCTTCTTGATATCCTTGATATCTTGATTCTTCTTGAAAGAAAGATGTCCACGTGGACATCTTTCTTTTGAGGAACTTCTCAACTAGAACAAATGGAATTGTACTTTCCAGGATAAATTCCATGAGTGTTTCCATAATGAATTCGTATCCAACAGCGCATTGTTGGCGCGGTTAATGGAGTCCAAGAAATACTTCAATACAGCAGTCTCCTCTCTTTAAATCGAAATCAATACCTTTTCTTTTGACAACAGAAATCTCTTTGGACGCTACCCATTTTATGACATTGTAGTCATTGTCCAATATTTTTCCCGCACTGTGAAATTTTAAATGCAATTCTCAAAAAAATACAGGACATTAAAAATCAGGCTTGCCATAGTTTCTTTAAATACTTGACCATCTAGTAGACACATTATATTCGAAAATGTACCCTACATAATTATTATAACGATGCATCAGAAAATGCTACGTCATATGGCTTTGCCCGAGTTTACCACTTGGAGAGTCAATGGAAGGCTAAACAAATGTATCGATAGCTTCTTTGGAGTTGTCTTTGTCACTGGAGAGAGGACAATGGCAACGTCAAGTTGCTGAACGGCTTGGTGTATCGAAAAATATCAACGGGTTGTGGAATCGATTCCAAGAAACTTGATCGTTTGTAGACGTCCAGTTCAGGATCACAAATCAAGAACAACACCGAAGCAAGATCTCTCCCTCTCTCTGTCTCCCCCACCACTTATCCGCCGAAATCGAGGTTTACTATTCAGCTACTCAGCAGAGATTCGGGTGCCATCCGAAGCCGTCTTCACAAACATGGACCTACATCGATTGTTCGACTGAGCTCTCGGCACGGTAGGACAGAAGAATATGGGCACTCCTGCATCATTGGAGTGATGAGAACCGAGCTGTGTACACTTCACAGATGAGTCCAGGAATAGTGTGCAGTCAGGTTCTAGGATGACGTGAAAGATCAACCGGAAATAACCATGTGTATGTATAGGAACACAGTCGGTGGAGGTGGATTGCTGGTATGGGAGTCTTGTGGATAGCACAGTTGGTATAATCATGTCCTCCCCACACATTGCGGAAAGTGGCTAAATTCGAAGGAAAAGACCCATAAAAATTCCTAGAATTTTTACGGGTCTTAAAAGGCAGCATGGCTTTTTCGTCCAGGAAAGAGCAAATCTTCTACAGAACACACGTAATTTACAGATATATTATATACAGCACAATATGGCCCGAGTTGTCGATGCGCCTAAAATCTTACAACAAAGTTGGCATTAGTTTGTTATCCTACGGTCCTACATCTCATTAGGAACGAGACCTAATTACAAGCATGTATAGGGATGAGGTCCTGCGACATGATCCCTACTTATAGGAGGGACCATCTGCATGGATTCGCTTGTCAGCTCCTCCTACATGAATCCCGTAGAGCATGTCTGAGAAGCCCTAGGAAGTCACATGCGTACTGCCAGTGATACTTAAACAGCTGGAAACGGCACTTACACAAGAGTGGTGACTGATGATTCTGGACAAATCATTGACACCTTGATTTGTAAGGAACGTATTTGACCTATTCGAAAGTTTCTTTTGAGGTTCCTCCATCGAAGACGTCCTTCCTCGCAAGCAGCACAGCGGTTATAATAACCATCCTTCCCACACGTTTTTATTTGCAGAAGCTCCAGTTTCCCCAGCAAGACAGGCAGAAAGACCAAATGACACACACTCAATTTATGAACTTAATACACATGGGTGTATGAGATTGTTCTGGGGCAACCGTGATATGGCAATTAAAAAACTACCCAGGATGCACTTTTTTCCACATTTATATAATAAATTATCTATCGTATAAAAAATCATGTAGCACACAAACGGAACACTACCATAAATCCTCTCCGAACCATCTATGGAATGCATATTATTACTCCTACAATGCTAATATTCTGTTCTTGAGTTCTTGTGGTGGGCCCCCAGCTGCTGATATCCTTATCAAACCTGCTGATTCAATTTATTTCGCTGTGCTACTAATATTAAGTTTAATTAGTGCACTGATAATCCTTAGCAGTACCGCTTTGTTGTGCTCGGCACCACAGTCCAATATTAATGATCTCACAACACACAAACTTACTGAATTTCCAATTGTGTTTTCAACCAATTAATTGCACGGGTCCAAAACTGGAGCTGTTTATAATTAATTACTTGGAATTTCCTGAAATAAGCAATTAGTTGCAGATACAGTCGAGGATTCCAATACACAAGACTAATTGTTTCAAATAACCCCCCTAAGTTGATGAAGATTTCCAATGGGAAATTCGAGCGGAATACCCACGATTGCTTCCATTTTGGTGAAGCAGAGCAAAGTTCTGAGACCAGTTATGCTCTATATAGAATTCTCTCTCTCTCTCTCTGTCTCTCTCTCTCCTACGTGTTTTCCATAGCTACTATTACGATCAATGTGAGAAATTTTTAGTTACAGAATCCTTTAATGTGTTTGTCAATGTTGAAACCCGCATATAGATATTATTGGAATACTGTGAAGGTTAATATTGATCGAATCTAAATAACTGAGCGCTCTGTTTCTCTGAGAAATTCACCACTACTGTTTATTTTTAAGTCATAAGTTGCGTAGAACTCTTTCCACTGAGAAATGGGACAGTATGCCCTTCACTTATGAAGGTCATATCATTTCTCAATCATAGTTGTGCCTCTTGTCTTCAAAATGTTTGATTGCTATCATCGAATATTCAATTGTGATTTCAAAATCTTTCAAATTAAATTTATCTTAAAATATACATTTTTAAAAACACCCATTTAAAATATGCTGGCCTTGTCTGAGACCGAGTAACTTGGCCACATTGTGAAAAAGCCCCATAAAAATTCCTGGTCGCTCCCCGACAATGGCAACTAGCTGTTTAAAGGTAAACCTCATGAGATCCAACCTACTGGTTCCCTTCGGGTCCTTATACACTTCAATAACTTTCTCCCTGACTCCAAAAAATGTGTAGTTGCCAAGCTTTGCAGCCCACACTTTCTAAGTTATGCATCGTAAGAAGAGTGATAAATGTCCTTAACAATTTGATTGTCTTTCTTTCAGTCCTCGCTAGAAATTCTATCTTCTTTTATGTTTGCTATTTATAATAGCTATTTATGTTCGCCATTTGTCGCCTACCTTTTGATTCAACGAGGATTGGTGGTTGTTGGATTTTAAGTGTATACTTAGACCTTACTTACACCCTCGCTAATTATATATGTTTGCCATTTCTTTAAAAGATATTACCTGCTCCCTGAGAGAGACAAGTAATATTTGTATCAAGCTGCCATTTTATATTTTTTAATGCAAACAGTTGATGAATAACGGATTTTAAAATCCGTTATTCATCAAAGTTTTAAAACTTTGCTATCGCTATTCTTATGACATCGATATTCTGCTCTCACTGGCCAAAAAATTAGAAAGCTTTTGCAGTTGGTATCAACAGATAATTAAACGTACTGTATGCAAAAAGTTGTCATATGGTATGATCATAGGTTCTCTGCTATCAGATAAATACTGTACTCTTTTCTGAGGCTTCTTAGTCAAGGTCATGGAGAACACAGATGATTTTCAGAAAGGTGTTATTGTTTGAGCACGTTTAGCAGCAGCGACAACTGAATCATAGAAAATCAGTGAAGAGTCGAAAGAAGAAGCCATGTCAAAAGTATACAATTAGTTGAAGACAAAAGGAGAATGCATTTCTAAAAGGAATGAATGCAATCGGTGGTCCAAGAACGAGACCGCAGGAATTTAAAGAGGACTATTCGTTAGAACAGAAAGTCGAAAATGACTGAAAAATTCAATTTTGGCAAAAAAAGACCCATTTCCGACAGAACTGTGCAGGGATTTGAAGAATCTGTGACTTAGTAGTTGTGTACCTATACGAAAAAACACTTCTTTCGGCTAAAAATCGAAAGATTCGACTGGAATGGTGCTGCCAACCCAATTACTGTACTGTGGAACAGTGGGAAAAGTCCATGTAGTCTAATGTGTCTCGATTTAAATTTCTTTGCAGTAAGGTAACGACAAAAGTGCGCCATAAACCTCATGAAGCCATGCATCCAGCATGTCTCGGATCCACCACTCAAGCGCAAGGTTGCATCGTAGTATCCGTTTATTCTGTTGCTACGCACTTGGTCCATTCATGCCATTAGAATGTCGTGTTACCTCCAATGAATACCTTTCTGTCCTATCCGACCATCTTCGCTCTGCAATGCCTCATTTTTACCCTGATTGCGATGGATTTTTTCAAGACTACAATGCAACCATCCACCACAAAAATGTTTCTGAATGGTTTGCGGAATATTCCCAAGTCTTCTAACATCTAGCCTGGCCTCCATGCCACTACATATAAGGGTAAAAGGTGGACATACTAGATATTAAACAAAGGTTTAATTTTTTTTGGCCACTGAGCTGAATTGGCTTCATTAATTTCCCCTCTCTCTTCCAAAACAGTTAGAACACGTGCTGCAACAAGTCAGCGTCCTTTTATTGTCCAACTTCAAACTCATAGAACCAACTTTTCTTCTTCATTTATTCCTACAACCTCCCTTCACGTATTTCTTGAAAATTACAATGTACAGAAATCCAAGTGAACAAGTATCTTTCTTTAATCTTCTCAACCGTCAACCCACTCACGGTACTAAGTACTATAGATTCTAATACCTTTCGCGTTTAGGGTATTCATAAAGAAAACCTCTCAAACCGGTTCACCCACTTCAAAGATTTGTTGGCCTGTTTCTCGTTCACATAAGTACGTTTTTAATAGAAAGAAAACAGACGTGGTATTCCTTGCTGTGGCACTTCAAAGAACGGTGCCAGTTTTATTTTGAGCGATTGTTAAAATATATTCTTTCATGTCCAAATAAAGCTTTTTTCTATCTATAAGAAACTTTACTGTAGTCTGTTTACTGCAAAAAAGAAAACGTATGAGAGCAGGGATTTGCTTGTCTGTTGGGACTGGCCACGATGTCTCCAAGAAAACTGTGAGAAAATCGGTTTTGTTGTTTGTATCAAGGCGGCTTATAGATGAAATTGGACTCTTTTTGCAAAAAAAGAAATTTAAAAATAGAAAAAGAAGGCGTAGTGATATTGCTATATGAATATGGTTTCATAGAGTCTAAACATATCTATAAAACCTTTGAGTTTATTTGGCAGGGAAGAAATATGTCAACCAAAGCTATCCCAACTGCACCAGCGATCCCTGTTTATGAATAACACATTCTGTCCTCTGTTAGGCAAAGAACCAAAGATTTTTGAGATAGAACTGAAGAAAGGGGTGGTTTTCACATTGCATCTTTAAAAAATTTCCAATTCGTTTGTAATTCCAAACCAGAAAATATTCCTGGTGAAGAAATTGGTGTGCTGGAATTGAGTTAAATCTCTCCAGGAATTAAGAAAAGTCCGCTTCAAATTTGTTGTCAATCAAATATTTTCTTCTCAAGTTATGCCAAAATATACACTGATCAAAACAATTAGTGGATCACTGCATAATCTACTGGGAAGTCTGCCATAATGAATTAACAAATACGGATAATTACAAATTTTATTTTAAAAAATAACGAATTTCTATTGGTCCGTTATTAATGAAATTTGGATAGCTTCTCAGATCTTTATAAACAGACAAAATATAATTTTTTTGAAAATCCGCTCTTTGGAAGTCAAATTGTTACATGCGGACGGATATACGGATGATTTTACATTGTAAAGACCATGGATTCATTTCTTGTGGAAAAAAGGAGGAGGTCTGGGGCCAAATATCATGAAATATTTGTGGACTTTTTTTCTTCACCTTGACTTCCAGCGAGGGGTGCACCACCTACCCTGGAAATTGAGGTCTTTCGTCCAACAAAACAGTTATTAAAGTTCTAGATCACTTTTAATCTATTTTTCTCATCGTTCCAGTCTTTGCACAAGAGTTGTGTACCTTCTTCATACCGATTTACTGAAAAATAAAGAAAAAGGGCTTTAAAAGCATGTTCGAAATATGTTTTTCGAAGCGAGAGATGCAGCTTTATAACAAGCGAGAGAGTAAAACGAATTTTAGTGTTTCTGTCGATTGAGAAATGCATTCCATCAAAAATGTAATCATATTTAGAGAGATGCTCGTGCCAAAATAAATCACACTACCGATGTATGTTTTTGGGTATGCGTCAAGCTAAAACGACAGACATTTTGAAAGTGTTGCTTACACGAACATAATCCGAGAGAAAAAAAGAAGTACGAATTTATCTAACCTGAATCATAATTTATGTATGACTTAACCCTCTTTTGATCGAATCTCCGATGGCACTCTAGAGGAAAGAGGTTTCTGATATGTTTGATGTGCTTTCGGAGTGAGAAATCCAATTTAAGCAAGTGTTGTATAAAGTATTGTTAGCGAGATGGTGATCACGGTACTTATTCATAACTTTGTAGCCTTCAAAATATGGCAGTCTTTGTTTTGGGCTATCGCCAAGACATTCCATAGTCATGAGGGGTCAGAAGCATAGGTTTTTGAGCCTTAACTATAGGTTAAGGTTTACAAACCAAGCTGATCGTTAGAGACGAA